>NC_133725.1:3875381-3987881 GCF_048934315.1 Petromyzon marinus | reverse complement strand
GGTAGTAGTGGTGGTGGTAGTGGTAGTAGTAGTAGTAGTGGTGGTAGTAGTAGTGGTAGTAGTGCTGGTAGTAGTGGTGGTAGTGGTGGTAGTGGTAGTAGTAGTGGTAGTAGTGGTGGTAGTAGTGGTGGTAGTGGTGGTGGTAGTAGTAGTAGTGGTGGTAGTGGTGGTGGTGGTAGTAGTAGTACTAGTAGTGGTGGTAGTAGTAGTACTAGTAGTGGTGGTAGTGGTGGTAGTAGTGGTGGTGGTAGTGGTGGTAGTGGTAGTAGTGGTGGTAGTGGTGGTAGTGGTGGTAGTACTGGTGGTGGTAGTGGTGGTAGTAGTAGTACTAGTAGTGGTGGTAGTGGTGGTAGTAGTGGTGGTGGTAGTGGTGGTCGTGGTGGGTGGGGAGTGTGGGGGAATGTTTGTCACTCGCGCAGATTTTCATTTTTCAACTCTTGGGCCACGACATTTTTCGTGTCGTTGGCTGGAGTCTCGCGGCCCCAGAGGGCATTGTCACGGTTTTTGGGTGTGCAGTCGAGATGACGAACTGTGGCTCAACTCAAGGCAGACGCGGCCAAAGGTAAAGGTTAAGGTCCCCCCCGCCACCCAGCAGCAGGGTAACCACTATGCCACCACTCCCTACACACACAGAGTGCGCTGACCGCTGCACCACCGCTCCACACACACACACAGCGCGCTAACCACTATGCCACCGCTCTCCACACACACACAGCGCTCTAACCGCTGCACTACCGCTCCCCACACACACAGCGCGCTAACCACTATGCCACGACTCCCCACACACACAGAGTACGCTGACCGCTGCACCACCGCTCCACACACACACACACAGCACGCTAACCACTATGCCATCGCTCTCCACACACACACACAGCGCGCTAACCGCTGCACCACCGCTCCCCACACACACAGCGCGATAACCACTATGCCACGACTCCCCACACACACAGAGTACGCTGACCGCTGCACCACCGCTCCACACACACAGAGCGCGCTAACCACTATGCCATCGCTCTCCACACACACACACAGCGCGCTAACCACTACACCACCGCTCCCCACACACACAAAGATGGACTTGGACAGACACACAGACACACACAGACAGACACGGCAGAAGGCACGGACAGGCGAGATGCACTAATCCTTCGACAGGGAGATTTTGTCAAACTCTAAGCTCGTTCATTCTCGTTCGCTTTGAAGCCGCTGAGAAGTCGTCTCGAACCTGTTTGGCCAAATGTCGCATTTGATTTAATTACGTGTACCTCCCTTCCGTGAGAACCACGTGCGTGTGTGTGTGTGTACGCGTGTGTGTGTGTAGATGTGTCTGTGTGTGTACGCGTGTGTGTGTAGATGTGTCTGTGTGTGTATGCGTGTGTGTGTAGATGTGTCTGTGCGTACGCGTGTGTGTGTAGATGTGTCTGTGTGTGTACGCGTGTGTGTGTGTGGTATGTCTGTGTGTGTACGCGTGTGTGTACGCGTGTGTGTAGATGTGTCTGTGCGTACGCGTGTGTGTAGATGTGTAGGTGTGTGTCCGTGTGTGTACGCGTGTGTGTGTAGATGTGTAGGTGTGTGTCTGTGTGTGTACGCGTGTGTGTGTAGATGTGTAGGTGTGTGTCCGTGTGTGTACGCGCATGTGTGTAGATGTGTCTGAGTGTGTACGCGTCTATGTGTGTGGTGTGCTGGTCACCCACTTCCCCGTGTTCTGTGCAGGCCTCCATAGGTGCTCGTGAACAGCACTTGCCCCAAACAGCCCTCTGAGACTCTCCGGGGGATATTTGTCTCTTTCGCTGGCACATGTGTGTGCAGTCCTTCAATCTTAACTAAATGTGCTTTGGTCATTAACCAAAAAAAAAACATTAAACCACAACCACGAGGATGATTCTCTCCCCAGGGATACTGGGTCTGGCGGGCCTTGATTTGAGATAATATGGAACAGTTTGTTGCCAGCCTGTGTGCCTCTGTTAATATATTACCGTATATTTATGTAAATCATATTTACGTAACATTGATCATCAATGTGCAATGCCCAATGTCGATTTGAGGTGGCAGCTCGGTGGGGTAACGCTCAGGGCTCTCAGGAAGATGAGGCACGATTCGGTTGTCGACTACGGGGTGGGTGGGGGGGTCTGGTGTGTAGAGTGAGTGAGAGCGTCAGTGAGTGAGTGGGGGCGTGAGTTAGAGTGTGAGTGAGAGCGTGAGTTAGTGAGTGCGTGAGTGGGAGCGTGAGTTAGAGAGTGAGTGCGTGAGTGGGAGCGTGAGTTAGAGAGTGAGTGTGTAAGTGCGTGAGTGAGAGAGTGTGAGTGAGTGAGAGTGTGAGTTAGAGCGTGAGTGAGTGCGTGAGTGAGTGAGTGCGTGAGTGAGAGAGTGTGAGTGAGAGTGTGAGAGAGTGTGTGAGTGAGTGCGTGAGTGAGAGAGTGTGAGTGAGTGAGAGCGTGAGTGAGTGCGTGAGTGAGAGCGTGAGTGAGTGCATGAGTGAGTGCGTGAGTGAGTGAGTGCGTGAGTGAGAGCGTGAGTGAGTGCGTGAGTGAGTGCGTGAGTGAGTGAGTGCGTGAGTGAGAGCGTGAGTGAGTGCGTGAGTGAGTGCGTGAGTGAGTGAGAGCGTGAGTGGGAGCGTGAGTGAGTGCGTGAGTGGGAGCGTGAGTGGGTGAGTGCGTGAGTGAGTGCGTGGGTGAGTGAGTGCGTTAGTGAGAGTGTGAGTGAGTGAGAGTGTGAATTTAGGCGTGAGTGAGTGAGTGAGAGCGTGAGTGAGTGCGTGAGTTAGAGAGTGAGTGAGTGCGTGAGTGAGTGAGTGCGTGAGTGGGAGCGTGAGGGGGTGAGTGCGTGAGTGAGTGCGTGGGTGAGTGAGTGAGTGCGTTAGTGAGAGTGTGAGTGAGTGAGAGTGTGAGTTAGAGAGTGGGTGCGTGAGTGAGTGCGTGAGTGAGTGAGAGCGTGAGTGAGTGCGTGAGAGTGTGAGTTAGAGAGTTAGAGAGTTAGAGAGTGAGTGAGTGAGTGCGTGAGTGAGTGCGTGAGTGAGTGCGTGAGTGAGAGAATGAGTGCGTGAGTGAATGAATGTGAGTGAGTGCGTGAGTGAGTGAGTGAGAGGGTGAGTGAGAGCGTGAGTGAGAGTGTGCGTGAGTGAGAGAGTGAGAGAGTGTGAGAGAGTGAGAGAGTGTGAGCGAGTGCGTGAGTGAGTGAGTGACTGATTGAGTGCGTGAGTGAGTGAGTGACTGATTGAGTGAGTGAGAGTGTGTGAGTGCGTGAGTGCGTGAGTGAGTGCGTGTAAGTGCGAGTGTGAGTGAGTGCGTGAGTGAGTGTAAGTGCGAGTGAGTGCGTGAGTGAGAGCGTGAGTGAGAGCGTGAGTGTGAGTGATTGCGTGGGTGAGAGCGTGAGTGTGAGTGAGTGCGAGTGTGAGTGAGTGCGTGAGTGAGAGTGTGAGTGCGTGAGAGTGTGCGTGAGTGAGTGCGTGAGTGAGAGCGTGAGTGAGTGCGTGGGTGAGTGAGTGCGAGTGTGAGTGAGTGCGTGAGTGAGAGTGTGAGTGAGTGAGAGTGTGCGTGAGTGAGAGAGTGACCGAGTGAGTGAGTGCGTGAGTGAGTGAGTGAGAGTGTGCGTGAGTGAGTGAGTGAGAGCGTGAGTGAGTGCGTGGGTGAGTGAGTGCGAGTGTGAGTGAGTGAGTGCGTGAGTGAGAGTGTGAGTGAGTGAGAGTGTGCGTGAGTGAGAGAGTGACTGAGTGAGTGCGTGAGTGAGTGAGTGAGCGCGTGAGTGAGTGAGAGCGTGAGAGTGTGAGTGAGTAAGTGCGTGGGTGAGTGCGTGAGTGAGAGTGTGAGTGAGAGCGTGAATGAGAGTTTGCGTGATTGAGAGAGTGTGAGTGAGTGAGAGTGTGATAGAGTGTGAGTGAGTGCGTGAGTGAGTGAGTGACTGATTGAGTTAGTGCGTGAGAGTGTGAGTGAGTGAGTATGTGAATTAGAGCGTGAGTGTAAGTGCGAATGTGAGTGAGTGCGTGGGTGAGTGAGTGAGTGAGAGCGTGAGTGAGTGCGAGTGAGTGCGTGGGTGAGATCGTGAGTGCGTGAGTGAGTGAGTGCGTGAGTGAAAGTGTGAGTGCGTGAGTGAGTGAGTGCGTGAGTGAGTGTGAGTGAGTGAGTGCGTGAGTGAGAGCGTGAGTGAGTGTGAGTGCGAGTGAGTGCGAGTGTGAGAGTGTGCGTGAGTGAGTGAGTGCGTGAGTGAGTGAGTGCGTGAGTGAGTGAGTGTGAGTGCGTGAGTAAGTGAGTGAGTGCGTGAGAGTGTGCGTGAGTGAGAGTGTGGAGGAGTGAGAGAGTGAGTGAGTGTGTGAGTGAGAGTGTGAGTGAGAGTGTGTGTGTGTACGTGAGTGAGTGTGAGTGAGTGAGTGTGAGTGCGTGAGTGAGAGTGTGTGTGTGAGTACGTGAGTGAATGAGAGTGTGAGTGAGTGAGTGCCTGAGAGTGAGAGCGTGAGTGAGAGTGTGCGTGAGTGAGAGAGTGAAAGTGTGAGTGAGTGAGAGTGAGTGAGTGAGTGCGTGAGTGAGAGAGTGTGAGTGAGTGAGCGAGAGTGTGAGTGAGTGAGTGTGTGAGTGAGAGTGTGTGAGTACGTGAGTGAGAGTGTGTGAGTGCGTGAGTGAGAGTATGAGTGAGAGTGTGAGTGGATCAGTGAGTGCGTGAGAGTGTGCGTGAGAGTGTGCGTGAGTGAGAGAGTGTGAGTGTAAGTGTGTGAGTGAGTGAGAGTGAGTGTGAGAGTGGTTAGCGGTTAGCACTACGCTGCGCTATGAAATCCGCCGACCCGAGTTCAATTCCCGCTCATAGCCAACGCCAGTGACGATTATCTGAACCGGTCCTGCGCCTCCTCTAGGTCGACTCCGCCTCAAATAATTACCTGGTGCGATGTGTGAAAATCGCCACTAGGGAGACAAAGGCGGCCGGGCGGGGTGCTGGCCACCCACCCGCTCGTGTGCCGTGCCGGCCTCCATAGGTGCTGCTGCTCGCTAATAGCACTTGCCCCAACAGTCTGTTAAGGCTATACGGGGAATCTTTGTATTTGTCTTTTATGTATATGCAGTGTGTCTTTATGTGCTTAAAATTGGCACAGTAGGGGGTACAGCTGGTGGTGCATCTACCGGTCATCTCAGTCAGCCAACCCATGGCACCTGCTGGGTCTGTCCCGTGACCTGCACCTAGCCTGGCACAGTAATGGGGTACAGCTGGTGGTGCATCTATCGGTCATCTCAGTCAGCCAACCCATGGCACCTGCTGGGTCTGCCCCGTGACCTCCTGTCAGCATCGATCCTTCGACACTTAACGTGGAAGCCTCACAGTGCACCTAGCCTGGCACAGGCGCCGTGGTGACGTCACCGTCACTTAGTGGCGAATGGCGCGGTTGTTGTTATTAGCGTGTGTGCCTGTGTGAGTGTGTGAGTGTGTGATGAGTGTGTGATGAGTGTGTGATGAGTGTGTGGGGAGTGTCTGTAGAGTGTGTGGGGAGCGGTAGTCTAACGGTTAGCACGCTGCACTACAGAAACACAAACAAAGACAAAGATCCCATATATAGCCTTAACAGACTGTAGTGGCAAGTGCTGTTAGCGAGCACCTATGAAGGCCGGAACGGTACACGAGGGCGTGGGTGGCCAGCACCACGCCCGACCGCCTTTGTCTCCCTAGTGGCAATGTTTACACACCGCACCAGGTACTCATTTGAAGCTGAGTCGACCTAGGGGAGGCCCGGGACCGGTTCTGATAATCGTCACTGGTGTTGGCCGTGAGCGGGAATCGAACCCAGGTCGCCAGGTTCGTAGCGCAGCGCGCTAACCGCTACACGAGCGCTCTCCACACAAACACACACACACCTAGACACACACAACCCTGGAAAACAACAACAACAACAACCGCCATTCGCCACAAAGTGGCGGTGACGTCACCACAACGCTTGTGCCAGGCTATGTGCACCTTGAGGCCACTTGAAGTATCGAACGCCCGCTGGCAGGAGGTCACGGGGCAGACCCAGGTGCCACAGTTCGACTGACTGAGATGACTGACTGATGCACCACCTGTGCGCCCTACTGTGCCAACTTGCTGTGCTTTAGCCACCCGGCGCTCCGCTCGTTGTTGTGAGCGTCGCTCCTCCGTCCTCCGTTGTTGCTGGAGGGCGACTGCCTCCAACTGCCCAGTAGCGTCCTTCACGAGCCTCCTCCACAGAGGCCGATCTTGACACCGCTGATACCAGTCATCGGCAAGTCCACTCAGATCCACGTCCTCCTGTACCACATCACTCCATCTCTTCTCTAGCCCGGGCCGCGCCCGTTTAGCCCCCTCGATCCGGCCGAACAAAAGCTGTTTCGGTATGCGGTGGCTGGGAATGCGGGCTACATGACCCAGCCAAAGCAGCCTTGCTTGCCGGAGGAGCTCACCGATGGGACTTTGCCCAGATCTTTCAAGGATTTGTGAGCTCCTCGCACAATCCAGCCTGGTTAAACCCAGGATGGATCGTAGGCAGGCCAGCCTAAATGTTTCTAACCGGCGAAGATGTTCCATTAGAGGGGGTCCACGTTTCGCAAGCGTAGAGAAGGGAAGGGAATGGCTGTGGCCGAGAAGACCTGAAGCTTAGTGCGGAGCGACAGACTGAAACACACACACACATACACACACACATACACACACCCCACTTCAAAATCTCACTGCCTCTGGCTGCGAGTCAAGCGACTCGCCTACGTGCCGAGGGCGCTGCTAGCCCCGCGTGTTCGACTCGAACACACAAAGACAAAGGTCCCCCGTGTAGCCTTCAACAGGCTGTCGGGGAGTGGTGATGTGAGCGAGCATCTAACCGCTGCACACACACACACCTACATACACACACATACACACCTACACACACACACACCTACACACACACTTACACACACCTACACACACACCTGCACACACACACCTACACACACACATACACACACACATACACACACCTACACAGACACATACACACACCTACACAGACACACCTACACATACACACCTACACACACACACAAACCTACACACACACCTACACACACACACACCTACACACACACCTACACACACACACTTACACACACCTACACACACACCTGCACACACACACCTACACACACCTACACACACACCTACACACACCTACACACACACACACACCTACACACACCTACACACACACACCTACACACACCAACACACACCTACACTCACCTACACACACCTACACACACCTACACACACACCTACACACACACCTACACACCTACACACAACTACACCTACACACCTACACACACACCTACAACAACAACAACAACCGCCATTCGCCACTAAGTGGCGGTGACGTCACCACGACGCTTGTGCCAGGCTATGTGCACCCTGAGGCCACGTGAAGTGTCGAACGCCCGCTGGCAGGAGGTCACGGGGCAGACCCAGGTGCCACGGGTCGACTGACTGAGATGACTGGCTGATGCACCACCTGTGCCCCCTACTGTGCCAACCTGCTGTGCTTTAGCCACCCGGCGCTCCGCTCGCTGTTGTGAGCGTCGCTCCTCCGCCCTCCGTTGTTGTTGGAGGGCGACTGCCTCCAACACACACCTACACTCACCTACACACACACCTACACTCACCTACACACACCTACACACACCTACACACACACCTACACACACACCTACACACACACATGCACACCTACACACACACACCTACACACACACCTACACACACCTACACACACACCTACACACCTACACACACACCTACACACACCTACATACACACCTACACACACACACCTACACACACACACACCTACACACACACACACCTACACACACACACCTACACACACACACACACCTACACACACACCTACAACAACAACAACAACCGCCATTCGCCACTAAGTGGCGGTGACGTCACCACGACGCTTGTGCCAGGCTATGTGCACCCTGAGGCCACGTGAAGTGTCGAACGCCCGCTGGCAGGAGGTCACGGGGCAGACCCAGGTGCCACGGGTCGACTGACTGAGATGACTGGCTGATGCACCACCTGTGCCCCCTACTGTGCCAACCTGCTGTGCTTTAGCCACCCGGCGCTCCGCTCGCTGTTGTGAGCGTCGCTCCTCCGCCCTCCGTTGTTGTTGGAGGGCGACTGCCTCCAACTGCCCAGTAGCATCCTTCACGAGCCTCCTCCACAGAGGCCGATCTTGACACCGCTGGTACCAGTCATCGGCAAGTCCACTCAGCTCCACGTCCTCCTGTACCACATCACTCCATCTCTTCTCTAGCCCGTGCCGCGCCCGCCTAGCCCCCTCAATCCGGCCAAACAAAAGCTGTTTCGGCATGCGGTGGCTGGGCATGCGGGCTACATGACCCAGCCATCGCAGCCTTGCCTGCCGGAGGAGCTCACCGATGGGACCCTGCCCAGATCTTTCAAGGATTTGTGAGCTCCTCACACAATCCAGTCTGGTTAAACCCAGGATGGATCGTAGGCAGGCCAGCCTAAATGTTTCTAACCGGCGAAGATGTTCCATTAGGGGGGTCCACGTTTCGCAAGCGTAGAGAAGGGAGGGAATGACCGTGGCCGAGAAGACCTGAAGCTTAGTGTGGAGCGACAGACCAGGTAGCTTCCACACAGCGTTACGCAACCGATGAAAAGATATTGCCGCTCGACTGATTCGGAGTGAGACCTCTGCGGTTAAACTGGTGCCAGTCATAAGCACACTGCCCAGGTATGGGAAACTCTCCACTCTCTCCACAACTGCCCCATCACCGATTGGGAGTTGTGGGGGTGGAGTGTCCGATGGTACAAAATACCCAGGCAGGTGCTTGGTTTTGGTGGGGCTGATGGTAAGGCCCCACCTCTTAGTGGCACGCTCCAGTCTCAGCAGCAGCGTCTCCAACTCCTCCTCTGACTGAGCAGCTATTACCAAGTCATCAGCATACATAACGTGGTTGAGCAATAGGGAGCCATCCCTTGACCGCACCCGGGCATCGATTAGCCTCCCATTATATCTGTACCATATGGAGATTCCCCCGGTACAGCTATTGAAGGCTTCACGAACTACGTGGTCAAAATAGATGTTAAATAATGTGGGAGCCAGAGGACATCCCTGTCGCACCCCAAGGTGTACAGGGAATGGCTCTGACTCCCGGCCACGTAGTTTTACCCGGGCCCGCTCACCATCATGAAGGTCCTTAATGATCGTGAGCAGAGGGTCAGGTACTCCAAAAGCACGAAGAACGACCCAGAGCCCAGGCCTACTGATGGTATCATAGGCCTTGACCAGGTCAATAAAGCAGAGATGTAGGTCTTGTTGGAATTCCCTACACCTCTGCTGTAGCAGACGGACAGAAAATATGGCATCTGTGCAGGACCGCCCTTTCCTGAAACCGCATTGGGGCTCCGCAAGCCTCTCCTCAGCGTGCCTGGCAAGGCGATGCTGAATAATCCTTGCCAGGACCTTTCCCGGCACACTGAGGAGTGAGATGCCCCTGTAGTTGTTACAGTCTGTGCGGTCCCCCTTCTTAAAAAGGGAGACCACCAGGGCATCCTTCCAATCCTGCGGAACCCGTCCAGTGGTCCAGACTGTTGTTATGATGTCATATAGGGCAGTCTGTGCACAAACGCCACCCTCCCTCAGCATTTCGCTTGGAAGATCATCTCTGCCCGCTGCCTTTCCTGGTCTCAGACTCCGGATCGCCTTCAATACTTCCTCAGCAGATGGCACCTCAGCCAGCCACTCACAGGGGGTGACTTCATCCAATATTTGAGGCACCGCAGCCTCAGCAGGGTCATCCTCACTTTGTGCCACGATGTTTTCCTGGCTGAGGGATTTTCCCTCCCCCAGGACCTCACAGAAATGCTCAGCAAATCTGCGAACCTGTTCCTGGGGGTCGGAAATTGGATCGCCGTTTTTTCCCCTAATGATGGTAATAGGTGTGGCGCTGCAGGTTACTTTTTTGATGGAGTTAAATAGAGATTTGTGATCACGGGCCACTGAGGCAGACTCCATCTCCTCAGCAACCCGCGACCACCACCCATCCTTGCAGCGCCTCACGGCTCTCCGAACCTCCGAGCGAAGGCTGCGGTAAGCCTCCTCATTCTCTGACGTGGGACTCTGTAGCCGATGACAGTGGGCCTGTCGCTTTTTCTCAACCATCGTGAACAACTCCTCTGTCATCCAGGGTGTCTGGGGAGGTCTGGACCGCGTACCCAAAGCAGCCATTGCAGCTGCATGAGTCACAGTCCTAAACCTCGCCCATTTACCCTCGACATCAGGAGGAGTCGGGGACGATGCCAATCCCAGCCGCAAGCGATGATGAAATTCTCGCTTGCAACTTTCATCAGATAACTGAGACCAGGCCACTTTAGGTTGGAATGGGGTCCTGGGTGTACACCCACCACCGGAGTGGAAGAATGGCAGGCGCATCTTACAGATGACTAGTCGATGGTCAGAGGGCAGATCAGCTCCACGGTAGGTCCTGGTGTCAAGGACATGGGCTCGCATTCGCTGGTCCGTCACTATGTAGTCCAGCAGATGTTTTTGCTTGGACCCGGCATGCATCCATGATGTTGTGTGGATGCGCCGATGCCGGAACAGCGTGTTGGTAATTACAAGCCCATGGGCTGCACAAAAATCTAGCAGCCTCCTACCGTTGTTATTGAGCTGATCTGGCCCATGCCCTCCAATCACTCCAGGCCAGGTGCCAGTATCATGACCAACTCGGGCATTGAAGTCACCCAACATGATGACTCTATCCCGAGGGGCCACTTTAGCCAGCACCTGTGACAGGAGGTCATAGAACGCATCTGACTCATCGGCTTTGCCTGCATCCCTCCACGGATGTTCATCTTCGGTGGGGGCATAAGTAACCACGACCACCATTCCTCGCCTCCGGTTGATGGGAAGGCGAGCCCAAAGTAGCCTGGGGCTTACAGCTTCCCACACCTCACCGCCACGCTCCCACGCCCCCTTCATTCTTTTGTTCAAAAGAAGACCCACACCCTGTTGTTTGGCAGTCTGCTGCCCCGAGTAGAGAACTGTCCACCCCTCATGGTGGCAGGAGCCAGAGCCGGTCCACCGGACCTCCTGAATGCCGCATAGATCCAGGCGATACCGGTCCAGCTCCCGACAGAGGAGTGGCAGCCTCTCCTCTGCAGTGAGCGTTCGAACATTCCACGTGGCCAACCGTAGTGGCTTTTCGTTGTTTCTGGAGTAGCCCCGAGGGTAGGTATTCAATCTCCTGGCTCCACACACCTACACACACACCTACACACACACACACCTACACACACACACCTACACACACACACCTACACACACACACCTACACACACACACCTACACACACACCTACACACACACACCTACACACACACCTACACACACACACCTACACACACCTACACACACCTACACACACACCTACAAACACACACCTACGCACACCTACACACACACCTACACACACACACCTACACACACCTACACACACACACCTACACACACACACCTACACACACACACACCTACACACACACACCTACATACACACCTACACACACACCTACACACACACCTACACACACACACACACACCTACACACACACACACACCTACACACACACCTACACACACACACACCTACACACACACCTACACACACACACACCTACACACACACACAACTACACACACACCTACACACACACCTACACACACACACCTACACACACACACCTACACACACACACCTACACACACACACCTACACACACACCTACACACACACCTACACACCTACACACACACACCTACACACACACCTACACACACACACCTACACACACACACCTACACACACACCTACACACACCTACAAACACACACACACCTACACACACACACCTACACACACACACACCTACACACACACACCTACACACACACCTACACACACACCTACACACACACCTACACACACACACCTACACACACACCTACACACACACCTACACACACACACACCTACACACACACCTACACACACACACACCTACACACACACCTACACACACACACCTACACACACACACACACATACCTACACACACACACCTACACACACACACCTACACAAACACACACCTACACACACACCTACACACACACACCTACACACACACACCTACACACACACACACCTACACACACACACCTACACAAACACACACCTACACACACACACACCTACATACACACCTACACACACACCTACACACACACCTACACACACACCTACACACACACCTACACACACACCTACACACACACCTACACACACACCTACACACACACACCTACACACACACACCTACACACACACACCTACACACACACACCTACACACACACACACACCTACACACACATACCTACACACACACACCTACACACACACACCTACACAAACACACACCTACACACACACCTACACACACACACCTACACACACACACCTACACACACACACCTACACACACCTACACACACCTACACACACACCTACACACACACACCTACACACACACACCTACACACACACACCTACACACACACACATACACACACACACATACATACACACACACCTACACACACACCTACACACACACCTACACACACACACCTACACACACACACCTACACACACCTACACACACACACACCTACACACACACCTACACACACACACCTACACACACACACCTACACACACACACCTACACACACACCTACACACACACACACCTACACCTACACACACACACCTACACACACACATACACACACCTACACACACACACCTACACACACACACCTACACACACACACCTACACACACACACCTACACACACACACTTACACCTAAACACTCCTCCAGGCGTCGGAGCCACTTTGTAGCAACGAGGCAACCCAATCCGCTCCGCGGGTGTCCAGACGTGAACATTGTTTTAGTTCGTCAACGTCTGCCCGTGTGTGTGTGTAGGTGTGTGTGTGTATGTGTGTGTGTATGTGTGTGTATGTATGTGTGTGTATGTGTGTGTGTATGTGTGTGTGTGTATGTGTGTGTATGTGTGTAGGTGTGTGTGTATGTGTGTGTGGGGGGAGCGGTAGTGTAGCGGTTCGCGTTACGCTGCGCTATGAGCCTGGCGACCCAGGTTCGATTCCCGCTGACGGCCAACACCGGTGGTGCCGATTATCTGAACCGGTCCCGGGCCTCCCCTAGGTCGACTCAGCCTCAAATTAGTACCTGGTGCGGTGTGTAAACATTGCCACTAGGGAGACAAAGGCGGTCGGGCGTTGTGCTGGCCACCCACCCCCTCGTGTACCGTTCCGGCCTTCATAGGTGCTCGCTAACAGCACTTGCCCCAACAATCTGTTACAGGCGATACGAATGTGTGTGTGTGTGTGTGGAGGGGGGGGGGATATATTTGTTTATAAAGTATTTTTAAATGTGACCATCTTTCCACTATCACGTGCCAAAACATTCCCTCCCTCCCCCCTCACTCCCTCCGGCTGTTCCCCCCTCACCACCACCACCACCTAACGAGGTGAGAATAGGCAGCAGATAATTTGAGGGTAATGAGAGGTGTGGGGGATGATGGATGACTCCCACACATCAGCCTGGCAAGCCAATTACCACTCAGCCGGAGTGCGTGAAAAGTTATTCTGTGACCTGTGGGTGGGTGGATTAGTGGGTGGGTGGATGAGTGGGTGAGTGGGTTGATAAGTGAGTGAGTGGGTGGGTGAGTGAATGAATGAGTGGGTGAGTGAATGGGTGGGTGAGTGAATGGGTGGGTGAGTGAATGGGTGGGTGAGTGAGTGGATTTATGAGTTAATGGGTGTTTGGATGGTTAGGTGGGTGAGTGGGTGGGTGAGTGGGTGGGTGGGTGGGTGGCTGGGTGGGTGGGTGGGTGAGTGGGTGGGTGGGTGGGTGAGTGGGTGGGTGGGTGGGTGAGTGGGTGGGTGGGTGAGTGGGTGGGTGAGTGGGTGAGTGAGTGAGTGGGTGGGTGGGTGGGTGAGTGGGTGGGTGGGTGGGTGGGTGAGTGGGTGGGTGGGTGGGTGAGTGGACGGGTGAGTGAATGAGTGGGTGAGTGAATGAGTGGGTGGGTGGGTGAGTGAATTAATGAGTGGGTGGGTGGGTGAGTGAATTAATGAGTGGGTGGGTGAGTGAATTAATGAGTGGGTGAGTGGGTGAGTGAATTAATGAGTGGGTGAGTGAGTGAATGAATGAATGAGTGGGTTGATAACTTAGTGGGTGCTTGGATTGGTAGGTGGGTGGGTGAATGAGTGGGTGAGTGAATGGCTGGGTTAGTGAATTGGGTGGATGAGTGAATTAATGGATTGGTGAATGGGTGGGTGAGTGGGTGAGTGAGTGGGTGGGTTAATAGGTTAGTGGGTGGTTGGGTGGGTGGGTGGGTGGATGAGTGAGTGGGTTGATAGGTGAGTGGATTGGTTAGCATGTTGGTGAGTTGGTAGGTAGGTGGGTGAGTGGGTAGGTTGATAGGTGAGTAGGTGGGTGAGTGTGTGGGTGAGTTGGTAGCTGAGTGTGTAGTTTGGTAGGTGAGTGTGTGGGTGAATGTGTGCGTGAGTTGGCACGTGGGTGGCTGAGTTGATAGGTGGGTGAGTTTGATCTTCAACGACGCCGCCCGTGGTTCCACGCCTAAACCGCATTACCCGCTGCCCGAACCTTGGCAGCAGCGATAGTTGCGGATGATACCTGATGCACAACATTGACAATAAAAAAAATAAACCCTCCCGTAGTAGTAGTGGTGGTGGTGGTGGTGGTGTGCGACTGTGGTCATCCACAAACAGAGGCCGTAGTGCAACGGGTGACGACGCAATGGTCCGGGTCCACAAACACAAAGGAGGAGACATCATCATAGCGACGACGATGATGATGATGACACAATTACACCGCTGTCTCGTTACATAATTGTCCGCTGGCTTCACCACCTGAATGTGACATTGCAAGCTGCTGCCTCTGCATCGACATCAGCAGCCGTACGACGGAAAAAGAGACTCATAGACACCCACAGAGATTCAGACTAATAGAGACCCACAGAGACTCATAGATACTCATAGAGATCCAGACTCATAGAGACCCACAGAGACTCAGATACACCATAGAGATCCAGACTAATAGAGACCCACAGAGACTCATAGATACCCATAGAGATCCAGACTAATAGAGACCCACAGAGACTCATAGATACTCGTAGAAATCCATACTAATAGAGACCTGCAGAGACTCATAGACACCCATAGAGGTCCATACTAATGGAGACCCACAGAGACTCATAGACACCCATAGAGATCCAGACTAATAGAGACCTACAGAGATTCATAGATACCCATAGAGATCCAGACTAATAGAGACCTACAGAGATTCATAGATACACCATAGAGATCCAGACTAATAGAGACCCACAGAGACTCATAGATACCCATAGAGATCCAGACTGATAGAGACCTACAGAGATTCATAGATACACCATAGAGATCCAGACTAATAGAGACCCACAGAGACTCATAGATACCCATAGAGATCCAGACTAATAGAGACACACAGAGACTCATAGATACCCATAGACATTCGTAGACTCATAAAAAAACGCAGCCATACGAGAGAATGAGAAGTTTTAAAATGTGTATATATAAATAAATAAAATACTTTCACAGGTTTTGCTGTGGAGTGTGGTACACACAAATTGAAACTGGTTCTCTGGGTTGAGTGCGGTTTTAGTTTTGATTTACAACCATAGAAGTAGGTTGGGTAGGTGGGCGGGTGTGTGTAGGTGTGTGTATGTGTGTAGGTGTGTGTATGTGTGTAGGTGTGTGTATGTGTGTAGGTGTGGGTATGAGTGTGGGGAGCGGTGGTGTAGCGGTTAGCGCTACGCTGCGCTACGAACCTGGCGACCCGAGTTCGATTCCCGCTCACGGCCAACACCGGTGACGATTATCTGAACCGGTCCTGGGCCTTCCTCTAGGTCGACTCAGCCTCAAATGAGTACCTAGTGCGGTGTGTAGTAGTAAACATCGCCACTGGGGAGGCAAAGGCGGCCGGGCGTGGTGCTGGCCACCCACCCCCTCGTGTGCCGTTCTGGCCTTCATAGGTGCTCGCTAACAGCACTTGCCCCAACAGTCTGTTACAGGCTACACGGGGGATCTTTGTCTTTTGTGCGTTCGGTTGTTTTGCCCTTTTCTCGCACGACCTGCGATTGGCACGCTTGGCCACGTACGGTGCGAAAGAAGTTGAACAAACACACCGCCCATAGACTCAACACTGCCCAAAGACTCAGCACTGCCCATTGACTCAACACCGCCCATAGACTCAATACTGCCCAACACTGCCCATTGACACAACACTGCCCATAGACTCAGCACTGCCCATAACACTGCCCATAGACTCAGCACTGCCCATAGACTCAACACTGCCGATAGATTCAACACTGCCCATAGACTCAACACTGCCCATAGATTCAACACTGCCCATTGACTCAACACTGCACCATAGACTCAACACTGCCCAACACTGCCCATTGACTCAACACTGCCCATAGACTCAACACTGCCCATAGACTCAACACTGCCCATAGACTCAACACTGAGCATAGATTCAACACTGCCCATAGACTCAACACTGCCCATAGACTCAACACTGCCCAACACTGCCCATTGACACAACACTGCCCATAGACTCAGCACTGCCCATAACACTGCCCATTGACACAACAATGCCCATAGACTCAGCACTGCCCATAGACTCAACACTGCCCATAGATTCAACACTGCCCATAGACTCAACACTGCCAATAGACTCAACACTACCCATAGATTCAACACTGCCCATAGACTCAACACTGCCCATGGACTCAACACTGCCCAACACTGCCCATAGACTCAACACTGCCCATAGACTCAACACTGCCCGTTGACTCAGCACTGCACCTCCGATTACCATTGTTGGCTACGTACGGGGTGAAAGAAGTCCAACACACTTACATACACACACATACATACGCGTTTCTACTCGAGCCCTTGCCCGTCCAGCTTGCGCGGGCTATAACAGGCAGGTAGAGAGAACCTTTGTCTTTGTGTGATCCGCACGCACGCGCGCGCGACGCTAATTTGCGCGCTCTCCATCAGCACCAACGCGGGGATCCCTCGGCGGAGTCGCTGGGGAAGTTTGCGCGCGACAGTCGGACGAACTCGAGTCGCCATCCCACATCCACTACCACAACCACTACCCCATCACTACCCCACCACCACACCGCCATGCCCACCACACCACCACCACTAACCCACCACCACCACCCTCACCACACCACCACCACCACTACCACCACTACTACCCCACCACTACCCCACCACCACACCGCCATGCCCCCCACACCACCACCACTACCCCACCACCACCACCCTCACCACACCACCACCACCACTACCACCACCACTACCCCACCACCACCACCCTCACCACACCACCACCACTACCACCACCACTACCCCACCACCACCACACCACCACCACACCACTACCACCACCACTACCCCACCACCACCACCCTCACCACACCACCACCACTATCACCACCACTACCCCACCACCACCACTACCCCACCACCACCACCACACCGCCACGCCCACCACACCACCACCACCACCCCACCACCACCACCACGACCACCATTACCCTACCACCCCCACCACACCACCACTGCCACCACCACCCCCGCCACACCACCACCACCACCACTACACCACCACCACTACCCCACCACCACCACCACTACCCCACCACTACCCCACCACCACTACCCCACCACCACTACACCACCACCACCCCCACCACACCACCACCACCCCACCACACCACCACCACTACCCCACCACCACCACCACCACTACCCCACCACTACCCCACCACCACCGTCTCTCGTATTCACCACCAGGTGTATTGTGCGGCTCTTATGAAACTATGACTGAGTTGGGGGTTTTCCGTCTACCGAATTCCAAAATAATGCCTCCCTTTGTTATTTTGCTTGTCCTCAATGAATGCTTATTTTTTTTACTTTATCAGGTGTAAGGCTCCCCAACTGGGTTTACGTGCCTCCTTTACTCTTCAAGAGCGATCACCCGGCTATCGCCAGTGAAATGCTTAGCAGCCAAATAGCTCCTGAAAGTGTGGGGATGTTCATGATTCTGAACGTGCGATCAGGCATACATTCGTAGGGGCCGGAGAAAAATCCACGCGACCACGGAGAGAGAAAGACAACACAGACTCCAAATATACAGCAGCAGCAGGCGTCAGGGTCGTGATCGAACCCACGACCTCCTGTATACCAGGCGAGGTAGTCAACATCTCATAGCCACCGTGATGATGATGATGATGATGAGAGAGAGACAACACAGACTCCAAATATACAGCAGCAGCAGCAGGCCTCAGGGTCGGGATCGAACCCACGACCTCCTGTACACCAGGCGAGGTAGTTAACATCTCCTAGCCACCGTGATGATGATGATGAGAGAGAGAGACACGGAGACTCCAAATATACAGCAGCAGGCGTCAGGGTCGGGATCGAACCCACGACCTCCTGTACACCAGGCGAGGTAGTCAACATCTCCTCGCCACCGTGATGATGATGATGAGAGAGAGAGACACGGAGACTCTAAATATACAGCAGCAGGCGTCAGGGTCGGGATCGAACCCACGACCTCCTGTACACCAGGCGAGGTAGTTAACATCTCCTAGCCACCGTGATGATGATGATGAGAGAGAGAGACACGGAGACTCCAAATATACAGCAGCAGGCGTCAGGGTCGGGATCGAACCCACGACCTCCTGTACACCAGGCGAGGTAGTTAACATCTCCTAGCCACCGTGATGATGATGATGAGAGAGACACGCAAACTACATATATACAGCAGCAGGCATCAGGGTCGAGATCGAACCCACGACCTCCTGTACACCAGGCGAGGTAGTTAACATCTCCCAGCCACCGTGATGATGATGAGAGAGAGACAACACAGACTCCAAATATACAGCAGCAGCAGGCGTCAGGGTCGGGATCGAACCCACGACCTCCTGTACACCAGGCGAGGTAGTTAACATCTCCTAGCCACCATGATGATGATGATGAGAGAGAGACAACACAGACTCCAAATATACAGCAGCAGCAGCAGGCGTCAGGGTCGTGATCGAACCCACGACCTCCTGTACACCAGGCGAGGTAGTTAACATCTCCTAGCCACCGTGATGATGATGAGAGAGAGAGACACGCAGACTCCAAATATACAGCAGCAGGCGTCAGGGTCGTGATCGAACCCACGACCTCCTGTACACCAGGCGAGGTAGTTAACATCTACTAGCCACCGTCGCGTCACGTGGTTCAAACGAGAGCCACGTGGTGTAGAGGACGAGGAGGAGGGATGAGGAGGAGGGAGGATACGAAGAGAGGCATCGTCCTCTCCCCTAACTCCACGCTCCATGGAAGACGAGGTGGAGCGTTCACTCCCCCGTGTTGTTGTGGAAACAGGAGAGCGAGAGAGAGAGCAGAGAGCGAGAGAGGGGGAGAGAGAGAAAGGGAGAGAGAGAGAAAGGGGGGTAGAGAGGGGGGTAGAGAGAGAGGAGATGCAGAGAGGGGGGTAGAGAGAGAAAGGGGGAGAGAGAGAAAGGGGGGTAGAGAGGGGGGTAGAGAGAGAGGAGAGGCAGAGAGGGGGGTAGAGAGAGAGGGAAGGGGTAAGGAGAGCAGAAAAAAAAGAAAAAAATACATGTTGTTGTGTCTTTCATTTAAAGGGGGGGGGGGGGTGTGGTTTACATAAAGCAAAGCATAAAACAACAACAAAAAACCCCGAAATGATGAACGGAGCAAAGTGCCGACTACACCGAGCATCTTCTCGTTTCCTCTGATCGTTAAATAAAGAGAGAAAGTGAGAGAAAGGGGGAGGGAGAGCGAGAAAGGGAGAGGGAGAAAGGGAGAGAGAGGGGGAGAGAGAAAGGGGGAGGGAGGGAGAGAGAAAGGGAGAGGGAGGGAGAGCGAGAGAGGAAGGTAGAGAAAGGGAGAGAGAGAAAGGGAGAGAGAGAAAGGGAGAGGGAGGGGGAGAGAGAAAGGGAGAGAGAAGGGGAGGGAGGGAGAGAGAAAGGGAGAGGGAGGGAGAGCGAGAGAGAAAGGTAGAAAGGGAGAGAGAGAGAGAGGGAGGGAGAGAGAGAAAGTGAGAAAGTGAGAGAGAGGGGAGGGAGGGAGAGAGAAAGGGGGAGGGAGGGAGAGAAAGTGAGAGAGAGAAAGTGAGAGAGAGAAAGGTAGAAACGGAGAGGGAGGGAGAGCGAGAGAGAAAGAGAGAGAAAAGGAGAGAGAAAGAGAAAGTGAGAGACAGGGGGAGAGAGAAAGGGAGAGAAAGGGGGAGGGAGAGAGAGAAAGTGAGAGAAAGTGAGAGAGAGAAAGGGAGAGGGAGGGAGAGAGAGAAAGGGGGAGAGAGAAAGGTAGAAAGGGAGAGGGAGGGAGAGAGTCAATCGCAGGACGCGCGCGGTTCCCCGTGTAAAGCCCTGCCGGCGACGATAACATCACGAGTTGTGATTGATGGCGGACTGCTGCCGCCTGGCACCCACAAAGAACCCAGTGGTCCTAGCCACAGCAATATCTGCAGCAGCTGATGCATAGCAATAAAAAAATAAAATAAAAATAAACGCACGTTAAAAGTATGTTCTACCCATCCCATCAGCCACGCCAGTCTTCTGCCAGTGCACCTTCTAACAATTGATCCAGCTGCTGCTGCTGCTGCTGATGATGATGATGATTTACAAGTCCCTCAATGCGTTAGCTCCGCAATGTTGACAGGGACCTGCTCCCCGTGTTCACACTCGAATGCGGTCCCCGAGGTTCTGCTTATAAAGACTCACAGCTCAAGGCTCTGTTTTTTTTTTTCTGAGATTTTGCCTGCATTGTGCAGCTCCCAGGCGATGGAACGGCGCTGCCTAATTCTGCTGATTAAGACAACCAAGAGCCGCTTGGTTGTCTTGTGGGTGGGAGGATGAGTGGGCGAGTGAGTTGGTGAGTGGGCGAGTGGGTTAGTAGTGAGTGGAAGTGGGTGGGTGAGGGGGATGAGTGGGTGAGTCAGTGGGTGGGTGAATGGGTGGGTGAATGGGTGGGTGAATGGGTGGGTGGGTGAATGGGTGGGTGGGTGAGTGGGTGAGTTGGTGGGTGAGTGAGTGAGTGGGTGAGTGAGTGGGTGAGTGAGTGGGTGAGTGCGTGGGTGGGTGAGTGAGTGAGTGGGTGAGTGAGTGGGTGGGTGAGTGAGTGGGTGAGTGCGTGGGTGGGTGAGTGAGTGGGTGAGTGAGTGTGTGAGTGAGTGAGTGGGTGAATGGGTGGGTGAGTGAGTGAGTGGGTGGGTGAGTGAGTGGGTGAGTGCGTGGGTGGGTGAGTGAGTGGGGGAGTGAGTGTGTGAGTGAGTGAGTGGGTGAATGGGTGGGTGAGTGAGTGAGTGGGTGAGTGAGTGAGTGGGTGGGTGGGCCATCTGTTGAGGAAGTACTGAGGGTGATCCGGAGTCTGAGACCAGGGAAGGCAGCGGGCAAAGATGATCTCCCAAGCGAAATGCTGAGGGAGGGTGGCGTTTATGTACAGACTGCCCTATATGACATCATAACAACAGTCTGGACCACTGGATGGGTTCCGCAGGATTGGAAGGATGCCCTGGTGGTCCCCCTCTTTAAGAAGGCGGACCGCACAGACTGTAACAACTACAGGGGCATCTCATTCCTCAGTGTGCCGGGAAAGGTCCTGGCAAGGATGATTCAATATCGCCTTGCCAGGCACGCTGAGGAGAGGCTTGCGGAGCCCCAATGCGGTTTCAGGAAAGGGCGGTCCTGCACAGATGCCATATTTTCTGTCCGTCTGCTTTAGCAGAGGTGTAGGGAAATCCAACAAGACCAACAACCTCTGCATTATTGACCTGGTGAAGGCCTATGATGCCATCAGTAGGCCTGGGCTGTGGGTTATTCTTTGTGCTTTTGGAGTCCCTGACCTCTGCTCACCATCATTAAGGACCTTCATGATGGTGAGCGGGCGCGGTTAAAATTACGTGGCCGGGAGTCAAAGCCATTCCCTGTACACCTTGGGGTGCGACAGGGACGTCCTCTGGCTCCCACATTATTTAACATCTATTTTGACCACGTAGTTCGTGAAGCTTTCAATAGCTGTACCGGGGGAATATCCATTTGGTACGGATATAATGGGAGGCTGATCGATGCCCGGGTGCGGTCAAGGGATGGCTCCCTATTGCTCAACCACGTTATGTATGCTGATGATTTGGTAATAGCTGCTCAGTCAGAGGAGGAGTTGGAGACGCTGCTGCTGAGACTGGAGCGTGCAACTAAGAGGTGGGGCCTTACCATCAGCCCCACCAAAACTAAGCACCTGCCTGGGTATTTTGTACCATCGGACACTCCACCCCCACAACTCCCAATCGGTAATGGGGCAGTTGTGGAGAGAGTGGAGAGTTTCCCATACCTGTGCAGTGTGCTTATGACCGGCTCCGTTTAACAGCAGAGGTCTCACTCCCAATCAGTCGAGCGGCAATATCTTTTCATCGGTTGCGTAATGCTGTGTGGAAGCTACCTGGTCTGTCGCTCCGCACTAAGCTTCAGGTCTTCTCGGCCACGGTCATTCCCTCCCTTCTCTACGCTTGCGAACGTGGATCCCCCTAATGGAACATCTTCGCCGGTTAGAAACATTTAGGCTAGCCTGCCTACGATCTATCCTGGGTTTAACCAGGCTGGATTGTGTGAGGAGCTCACAAATCTTTGAATATCTGAGCAAGGTCCCATCGGTGAGCTCCTCCAGCAGGCAAGGCTGCGTTGGCTGGGTCATGTAGCCCGCATGCCCAGCCACCGCATGCCGAAACAGCTTTTGTTCGGCCGGATCATCAGAGATTTATCCACGAAGCAATTCAGATTTACAAACACAGACACAATTTCAACCGAGAAGATGGTTTCAAATTAAGCAACCATTGGAAAGATGTTCTAAATAGAACCAAACATGAAACAAATTTTCAGTGGTGCAGTATATTTATTCAGGTGGTGGCATTCCAAACTTCCAGGGTGGTGTATTATCATCTTATGCTAATTCCAAGCGTTGTTAGTTGTGTGTTTTATGCTAATTTCCTTTGTCAAGGCGTTTTATGTTTACCCCCTCAGCTTAAAAGGAGGCGACCTGCGCTTGGCTTTCTTCACTCCAACGCTGTCCGCTGGACAGTTTCTCCCTTCACCTGATGAAGGCCACTTGTGTTGTGGCCGAAACGTCGTGATTTTTGTTGTTTTATTTTTTACCTACGTGACTTTACCGAATAGAACCAAAGAGTATGGATCCTTGCAGTCACGAAAGCTTCAAATCTAGAACGAATCGAGGGAACTAAACGGGCGCAGCACGGGCTAGAGAAGAAATAGAGTGATGTGGTACAGGAGGACGTGGAGCTGAGTGGGCTTGCCGATGACTGGTACCAGCGGTGTCAAGATCGGCCTCTGTGGAGGAGGCTCGTGTTGGTGTTGGTGGTGGTGATGGTGGTATTGGTGGTGTTATTGGTGGTGTTGTTGGTGGTGGTGGTGTTGGTGGTGTTATTGGTATTGTTGGTGGTGTTGTTGGTGGTGTTGTTGGTTGTGTTGGTATTAGTGGTAGTGGTGTTGTTGGTGGTGTTGGTGTTAGTGGTGGTGGTTTCGGTGGTGGTGGTTTTGGTGGTGGTATTGGTGTTGTTGGTGGTTTTGTTGGTGGTGTTATTGGTGTTGGTGGTGTTGTTGGTGGTGTTGTTGGTGGTGTTGTTGGTGGTGTTGTTGGTGGTGTTGTTGGTGTTGGTGGTGTTGTTGTTGGTGTTGGTGGTGTTGTTGGTGGTGTTGGTGGTGGTGTTGTTGGTGTTGGTGGTGTTGGTGGTGGTGTTGGTGTTGGTGTTGTTGGTGGTGTTGTTGGTGGTGTTGTGGTTGGTGGTGTTGGTGGTGTTGGTGGTGTTGTTGGTGGTGTTGGTGTTGTTGGTGGTGTTGGTGGTGGTGTTATTGGTGTTGTTGGTGGTGTTATTGGTGTTAGTGGTGTTGTTGGTGGTGTTGTTGGTGGTGTTGTTGGTGTTGGTGGTGTTGGTGGTGTTGGTGGTGGTGTTGGTGGTGGTGGTTTTGGTGGTGGTAGTGGTGGTGTTATTGGTGTTGTTGGTGGTGTTGTTGTTGGTGGTGGTGTTGGTGGTGGTGTTGTTGACGACCTCCGTGTTGAGTTGCGAGCTCACCGCTGCCGACGCAGCAGCAGCAGCAGAACCGAGTCGAGAGAGGCATTCGCGTTGATGCTTTGGGCTCTCGGTGCCACACACAATGGATTGTTTATCTCTCCGCTCGCGTGCGCGTGCTTTTGTTGCGTTACGAGTGCTGTTGTTGCTTCTCTGTGTGTGTGTACGCGCGTGCCTGTGTTTACACAAAGACAAAGACAAAGGTGCCGACGTGAAGCCTTCAGCAGGGGGCAATTGCTGTTAAACGGAGGAACACGCTCAGACCGACACGGCCAATATGATGGGGGTTGTGGCGGGGGTGGGGGGGTGATTGGTGTTTGTGTCCATCGCATTGGCGCGGCCGTCTTTCTCTACAATACCTTCTGGATTACGGAATCGAGCATCGGTTGGAAGACACAAAAACAAACAAAAAAAGAGCTAGGAATAGGTGTTTACCCTTTTAACTGGCACAAAAACTGACACCTTTATTCAAGGCATCATGGTTGCAATAACCACAACACAAGCAGTCAAAATGCAAACAAAAAAGACAACTCTGATAATAATATTGGCACTGTCCTTGAATTTGATTGGTCCACACCCGAGACGGCTTTTCTTAGAGCCTAGTCTCCACTGGTGTTGGACCAGAAGACGCCAAAAGGCGTACAACTCAAAAACAGCGCACTATCAGAGTATTGAGGGCTCGGGGTGAGCATTTACATTATGAGACCTCCTTTGCCAGTAACAAGATATAGTAATAGGTTTTACCCTTTTAACTGGCACAAAAGAGCTTAATAGCTCTTCGGATTCTTCGGGTCTACATACGGGTTCTGGTTTGATTTTTTTTCGGTGCTAATTTAAAAAAAAAAATGTTGCTTTCAGCAAAGAGGGCCGTGAGCTCCATCAGGCAGGTGACCTCAGGTGACCTCAGGTGACCTCGGGGGAGTCTCCACCCTCACATCTCTCCCGCCCTTCCCCCCCCGGTGTGTCGATCTGGATTCAATAGAGACCATCTTTCACGCTGCTTTCACCTCCGTCTCTCTCGCTCTCGCTCTCTCTCTCTCTGCTTAGATGATTGAGAGGTGAAATGTCAGCGGTGCGGTTTGTTCTGTTGTTAAACTCCTGGATCCCCAAAGGAGGATCGCCGGGGTCATCCCCGCCCAGCCCCACCCCCCCCCCCCCAGCCCCCACCCCCCTCAGCCCCCCGAAAGGTGCAGCGAGACTTATTGGCAATATCTGGGGAGTTTAAGGGGCACCGCAGACCATATGAGCGGACTAGGCTGATGTTAGCAGTCAAGCCGGGTTATTGAATGGATATTATTATTATTGTTGTCCCTTGTCCCTCCTCGTACCTCCTGCTCCCCCTCCTCCTCCCCCTCCTCCTCCGCCTCTCCCCCCCTTCTCTCTCCCCCTCCTCACCCCTCCTCCTCACGCCTCACCCCTCCTCCTCCTCCGTCCTCCCCCTCCTCTCTCCTCCCCCCCGCCTCCTCCCTCCTCCCCCTGCTCCTCCTCCTCCCCCCTCCTCCCTCCTCACCCATCCTCTCTCCTTCCTGCTCCTCCCTCCTCTCTCCACCTCCTCCCTCCTCCCCCCTCCTCCCTCCTCCCCCCTCCTCCCCTCCTCCCCCCTCCTCCTCCCTCCTCCTCCTGAATCCTTCCCCTCCTCCCACCTCCCATCCCCTCCTTCCCCCTCCTCCTCCTCCCTCCTCCACCTCCCCTTCCTCTCCTTCTTCTCTCTTCTTCCATGATCGGATTCTCCCTTCCGCATCACGGCTGCTGGTGTCGACGCAGAGCCAACAGCACAGACAGCCGCGTCAATAACAGCGGAGTAGTTGTGTCATCATCGTCGTCGTCGTCGTGATGTCTCTATTAGTCTGGATCTCTATGGGTGTCTATGAGTCTCTGTGGGTCTCTATTACTCTGGATCTCTATGGGTATCTATGAGTCTCTGTGGGTCTCTATGAGTCTGGATCTCTATGGGTGTCTATGAGTCTCTGTGGGTCTCTATGAGTCTGGATCTCTATGGTGTATCTATGAGTCTCTGTGGGTCTCTATGAGTCTGGATCTCTATGGTGTGTCTATGAGTCTCTGTGGGTCTCTATTATTCTGGATCTCGATGGGTATCTATGAGTCTCTGTGGGTCTCTATTAGTCTGGATCTCTATGGGTATCTATGGGTCTCTGTGGATCTCTATGAGTCTGGATGTCTATGGGTATCTATGAGTCTCTGTGGGTCTCTATTAGTCTGGGTCTCTATGGTGTATCTATGAGTGTCTGTGGGTCTCTGTGAGTCTGGATCTCTATGGTGTATCTATGAGTCTCTGTGCGTCTCTATTAGGCTGGATCTCTATGGGTATCTATGAGTCTCTGTGCGTCTCTATTAGTCCATGCGTTTATTATGGGTTCCCTGTGAGTCTATGGATCTCAGTGATGTCTCTGAGCGTCTCTATTAGTCAGGATCTCTATGTGTATCTATGAGTCTCTGTGGGTCTCTATTAGGCTGGATCTCTATGAGTATCTATGAGTCTCTGTGGGTCTCTATTAGTCTGGATCTCTATGGTGTATCTATGAGTCTCTGTGGGTCTCTATGAGCCTGGATCTCTATGGGTATCTATGAGTCTCTGTGGATCTCTATTAGTCTGGATCTCTATGGGCATCTATGAGTCTCTGTGGGTCTTTATTAGTCTGGATCTCTATGGGTATCTATGAATCTCTGTGGGTCTCTGAGTCTGGATCACTATGGTGTATCTATGAGTGTCTGTGGGTCTCTATGAGTCTGGATCTCTATGGTTATCTATGAGTCTCTGTGAGTATCTATTAGTCTGGATCTCTATGGTTATCTATGAGTCTCTGTGGGTCTCTATGAGTTTGGATCTCTATGGGTATCTATGAGTCTCTGTGTGTCTCTGAGTTTGGATCTCTATGGGTATCTATGTGTCTCTGTGGGTCTCTATTAGTCTGGATCTCTATGGGTATCTACGAGTCTCTGTGCGTCTCTATTAGGCTGGATCTCTATGGGTATCTATGAGTCTCTGTGCGTCTCTATTAGTCCATGCGTTTATGATGGGTTCCCTGTGAGTCTATGGATCTCAGTGATGTCTCTGAGCGTCTCTATTAGTCAGGATCTCTATGAGTATCTATGAGTCTCTGTGGGTCTCTATTAGTCTGGATCTCTATGGTGTATCTATGAGTCTCTGTGGGTCTCTATTAGTCTGGATCTCTATGGGTATCTATGAGTCTCTGTGAGTCTCTATGAGTCTGGATCTCTATGGGTATCTATGAGTCTCTGTGGATCTCTATTAGTCTGGATCTCTATGGGTTTCTATGAGTCTCTGTGGGTCTCTATGAGTCTGGATCTCTATGGGTTTCTATGAGTCTCTGTGGGTCTCTCTGAGTCTGGATCTCTATGAGTATCTATGAGTCTCTGTGGGTCTCTATGAATCTGGATCTCTATGGTGTATCTATGAGTCTCTGTGGGTCTCTATGAGTCTGGATCTCTATGGTGTATCTATGAGTCTCTGTGGGTTTCTATGATTCTGGATCTCTATGGGTATCTATGAGTCTCTGTGGGTCTCTATGAGTCTGGATTTCCATGGTGTATCTATGAGTATCTGTGGGTCTCTATGATTCTGGATCTCTACGTGTATCTATGAGTCTCTGTGGGTCTCTATGAGTCTGGATCTCTATGGTGCATCTATGAGTCTCTGTGGGTCTCTATTAGTCTGGATCTCTATGGTGTATCTATGAGTCTCTGTGGGTCTCTATGAGTCTGGATCTCCGTGGGATTCCCATGACCCTCCTCTTCTTCTATCGTACGACCGCTGATGTAGACGCAGAGCCAACAAACGTACAAAGTCACGTCCAGGTGAGTCAGGCCCCCCCCCCACTCCCCCCCCCCCTGCGATGACCACGTGTCAGTCGGAGCCAGCGGTGTGGTCGCGTCGTCACCATCATCGCCGTGATGTCTCCTTCGTTCGTTGTTGCATCTCAAAGAAGCGTCTGAGAAGAAATACGTTCAGCCGAGGAGGAGGAGGGGGTGGGGGGTGTGGTTGCCTGAGCTCGCACCGTGTAATTTTTTTTTATTGAACGGCGTTTACTTAAATCCCTCCACGGGGTTCACACCGTGGGGTGAAGTGTGGGCACCTCACACGACCCTGCCGGTTGCCTTCCAGGTAGGTGCCGGTGGATGCGGAAGAGTAGGCCAAGCGCTGTGGAATTCGCTCGAGGGGCGGGAGGAGGCACACCTCCGCGCCAGCAGTTACTTTTTGCCACGTGACATCTTTGGGGGGGGGGGGGGGGTAAAAGAGCTTTCATAGCTCATCGGATTCCTCGAGTAAAAAAAAAAATATTATATTAACATTCTGTGTTGGGCGTGAGCGGGCAGTTGCAGGGGCTGCGCCTTCGCCTTAACCCGTTTCAATTAAATTCAATGGTACCGGAGCGGTAAGCACCCTGGGTCACCATCCCACCCACGTGTCATTCATTAGGGGTTGTGTCTTTGCGAGCGGGGGGTGGAGGGCGGGAGTTGTAAAAACACACACACAACTCTGTAGAGAGACAGAGAGACTTTTGACTTTTTAAACAACTTTCATTGCCGTCAGCAGCAACAGCACTGGGGGCGATTCCGGTACGAAACACACAAAGTCACCAGCAACACAAATAATCGCTATGAATCCACGCGCTGTGGCGCTAAATGCACCGCGCACAACACGAAATAAAAGCCACATGGTGGTAGTGGTGTTGGTGGTGGCAGTGGTGGTGATGGAGGTGGTGGTGGCGGTGGTTGTGGTTGTGGTGGTGGTGTTCATCGCGCACGCCACGGTGACGAGCGAGCGCTTCAGAACGTGAACACGTGGGGGGTGCCGTCCACGCTGGTAACAGAGAGGGGCTTGTCCGGCTCCCCAGCGTTCGAGGAAGACGCGCTGCACATCACCGACACGTTGTGTGTGGTACGTGGCGTGCTCCAGCCGGAGCCGCGCCTTGAGCAGGCCCCCCCTGGACACTGGAAGCAGCACAGAGCAGCCGTCAGTGTCACCTTGCGGCGTCTTCTCTCCTCGTTCTGTAACACCGCCAACTTCGCCTGAGCACAGGCGAAGTTGGCGAGGTCATGGCGCTTGTTAGCCAGGCAAGGCACCACCCCATATACGAAGCTGCTGTTGTAGAAGGACACCCCCAGTTTCCTGAAGATGTCCCCCAAAAGGCGGAACATTGAGTTTGAGCCGCTGGCAACGTAAGTACCGGTGGGGGCCAGATCCTCCCTGGCACCGCAGGAGATGCACCAAGTCTGTTACCCCTGGCGAGATTCGGCTGAGCGAGAGAGATACGAACAGGAGAGAGGCACCCGCCTCGCTGTGCCATGCCACAAATAAGCTAGAATTAGACGAACACACAGTCGGTGTGTTTGCTGTAACACTGGCGTTGCGATCGAAACGTCGCAGATTTTTATTTACTTATTTTCTTCGAACCTATCTGCGTGACTTTACCGAAAACCCCAAATAATATAGAGATGGAGAGCAAAGACGAATGTGAGGTGTTAATCCCCAGGCGGGGAGATTCAGAGACGCAAGCATTTTGCTTCGGGGTGGAGTTTAGGGGGGTTCGTTTCTATTTTTTTTAAAACCTCAGCCATTCCAACGAATCTCAGGAAAAAAAATAAAACAACAAAAATAACGACGTTTCGAGACAGGCTGGTCCCTTCACCTGATGAAGGCCGCTTGTGTTGTGGCCGAAACGTCGTGATTTTTGTCGTTTTATTTTTTTTTACCTACGTGACTTTACCGAATAGAACCAAAGAGTATGGATCCTTGCAGTCACGAAAGCTTCAAATCTAGAATTGAATCTCAGGAAGATAGAAACACCCACCCCCCCCCACCGCCCACTCTCCAACTTGCTCCGCTCTACCCGCTGGTCTTGCCTGCTCAGCCCATGTGGAGTGGGTAGCCCCCCCAGCCCCCCCCCAACCCCTCCAGCCCCTCCAGCCCCCCCCCCCCCGAGTACCCCCAGCCCCCCTCATCCACCTCCGCATTGCACGGATCGGTGGGGAGGGGACCCCACGCTGCACCTTAGGCTGATGTGAGACTGAATTCTGTCAAACGAGCGGTTAACCACTCGCCACATTAATAGAGCCACGTTCTCACACCTCCTCCCCCTCCTCATCATCATCTACCTCCCTTCCACCTCACTCCTCCTCAACCACCACCTCCTCCTCTCCACGTCTTCCCACTCTCACACCCCTCCTCTCCCTCTCTTCCCTCACCTCCTATCCATCCCTCCACCACCTCCACATCCTCCTCCACATCCTCCTCCTCCACTTTCCCCCCCCACGCCACGCCACGTGTCCAGGCTCTTCGTGACCAAATGCAGCGGCTGCCTGGAGGGCATCGCGCCCACCGAGCTGGTGATGCGGGCACTGGAGAGCGTCTACCACCTGGGCTGCTTCTGCTGTTGCGTGTGCGACCGCCGGCTGCAGAAGGGCGACGAGTTCGTGCTGAAGGAGGGGCAGCTCTTCTGCCGCTCCGACTACGAGAAGGAGCGCGACATGCTCAGCTCGCTCAGCCCCGCGCCTTCGGACTCGGGTACGCCGCTCGCCCGCCCGCCCGCCCGCCCGCCCGCGACATGGGCTCGGGGCCTCCAGAAGGCCACACGCTCGGGGCCTCCAGTAGGCCACACGCTCGGGGCCTCCAGTAGGCCACACGCTCGGGGCCTCCAGTAGACCACACGCTCGGGGCCTCCAGAAGGCCACACGCTCGGGGACTCCAGTAGGCCACACGCTCGGGGACTCCAGCAGGCCACACGCTCGGGGACTCCAGCAGGCCACACGCTCGGGGCCTCCAGTAGACCACACGCTCGGGGCCTCCAGTAGGCCACACGCTCGGGGACTCCAGCAGGCCACACGCTCGGGGCCTCCAGTAGGCCACACGCTCGGGGACTCCAGTAGGCCACACGCTCGGGGCCTCCAGTAGGCCACACGCTCGGGGCCTCCAGCAGGCCACACGCTCGTGCCTAAAGTAGGCCACACGCTCGAGCCTCCAGTATACCACACGCTCCGGCCTAAAGTAGGCCACACGCTTGGGCCTCCAGTACACCACACGCTTGGGCCTCCAGTACACCACACGCTCGATTCTCCAGTAGACCACACGCTCGGGCCTCCAGTAGGCCACACGCTCGGGGCCTCCAGTAGGCCACACGCTCGGGGCCTCCAGAAGGCCACACGCTCGGGGCCTCCAGTAGGCCACACGCTCGGGGCCTCCAGCAGGCCACACGCTCGGGGCCTCCAGTAGGCCACACGCTCGGGGCCTCCAGTAGACCACACGCTCAGGGCCTCCAGTAGACCACACGCTCGGGGCCTCCAGCAGGCCACACGCTCGGGGCCTCCAGCAGGCCACACGCTCGTGCGCAGGCCCCCCGGCTGGGCCACGAGGTAGCAGCAGTCCCGAGGGGCGAATGACCGACGGGGCCGAGTCGATCCCGAGAGCCGGCGTGGCGTCGGGTCGCTGCGTGGCGACGTTGCGAATGTGATCGGGGTAAAACGAAAATAAGTAGTATTACTTTATTTTCTTTTTAGCGACTCTAACGTGTACGTGGAATCGCGTATTTACCCTCTCACATGGCGTCAAGTTCCCCCTATGCATCCGGGGCAGCCCAAAAAGATTCTTCCTCTCCGGCTCATTTTTTTTTCGTATTTGGAGCCAGCTCTAAATGATGGCACCGATGAGAAAAGCTCACGGCGACCTGGGGGCCCGCCCTGGCGCCTTCACAAAAATGTTGTAGTCCCAAATCTGTCACCGATTGACGCGCATCTCGATCTCCGTCCGCCACCCCTACCCCTACCCCCCCTCCCCTTCCACTCCTTCCCGCCCCTCGGGCCCCGCAGTGAAGAGTGAGGACGAGGAGGGCGGAGTGAAGGCGATCGGAGGGCAGAGCCACGGCAAGAACGACGACGGCAAGGAGGCGAAGCGGCCCAAGCGGCCTCGCACCATCCTCACCACGCAGCAGCGGCGCGCGTTCAAAGCCTCCTTCGAGGTCTCCTCCAAGCCCTGCCGGAAGGTGCGGGCGGTCACGCCACCAACTCCCCCTCTTCCTCTTCATCTTCTTCAGCTTTTGTTCTAGATTTGAAGCTTCCGTGACTGCAAGGATCCACGCTCTTTGGTTCTATTCGGTAAAGTCACGTAGGTAAAAAAATAAAACAACGTGATTCTTCAGCTTCCTCCACTTCATCTTCATTTTCCTCTTCTTCATCTTACTCCTCCTCCTCTTCAACTTCCTCCTCCTCCTCATCTTCCTTGTCCTTCTCCTCCTTGCTTCTTCCTCCTTCTCTACCTCCTCATCCTCTTCCTCGTGTCTAACTCATCCTCCTCTTCCTCGCGTCTCACTCCTCCAACCTCTTACTCCTCCTTTTCCTCCTCGTCCTCCTCTTCCTTTTTAAGGTTATCTTGATCTTCACTGTCTAAATGAGCAGTGCAGAAACAGAATTAAATTCACTGTGAGTATTAATGAATAGGAAGCGTAGGGCTACAGGACCATTAAAGTAGAATCGATGATGCTGCATGGCTAATAGTGTGGACAACAAATGCAGATTTGGCCTCATTCCTCCTCTCCCTCCCCTCCCTCCCCTCACTCCCTCCCTCCCTCCCCTCCCTTCCTGTCGCTGCTGCTGCTGCTCACCTTAAGCCGTCAGCTTTCAAACAGCATCGGTCAAACAATGGAGTCGAGCACAATGCCCTTCGCACAACGGCGCTGTCCGTGGTGCTGGCGGTGCTGGTGGCGCTGTCCGTGGTGCTGAATCAATGACGTCGATAGCCACCCACCCCCCGGGGCCCCCTACCACGATATCCCTCGTCTGCAAAACCGAGACCACATCACCGGCACACACACACGACGCTCCGATTTCAATACAGTGCCGCATCGATTTGGGCACCACGGTGGCTATGAGATGTTAACTATCTCGCCCGGTATACAGGATGTCGTGGGTTCGATCCCGACCCCTGACGCCTGCTGCTGTATATTTGGAGTTTGCGTGTCTCTCTCTCTCTCTCATCATCATCATCACGGTGGCTAGGAGATGTTAACTACCTCGCCTGGTGTACAGGAGGTCGTGGGTTCGACCCCGACCCCTGACGCCTGCTGCTGTATATTTGGAGTTTGCGTGTCTCTCTCTCTCATCATCATCATCACGGTGGCTAGGAGATGTTAACTACCTCGCCTGGTGTACAGGAGGTCGTGGGTTCGATCCTGACCCTGACGCCTGCTGCTGTATATTTGGAGTTTGCGCGTCTCTCCGCGTGGTCGCGTGGATTTTTCTGCAGGCCCTCCAGCTTTTCCCCTCCACGTTTAGAATCAATGTGCGTTTAGGGTATTTGGATGCTATACATTTCCATGTGATAAGCCACTTCGTTGAGCTATGCTTTGTGGCCTAGCCGCTTCTGGAAAAGAGCGATATCGGTCAGTGGGCCTTAGCTAGTAAAATAAAAATAGCTCATAGTTTATATTTGTTTTGTAAACATCATGCCGACCGTATCTACGATCATTGACGGACCACCCCTCCCTGCCTGTCCCCTCTCATCTCACTCTACACCCCTCCACGCTCTCTCCTACCTCTCATCTCACTTCCCTCCCCTCCATTCACTGCCTTGCCTCTCCCCTCTCATCTCATTCCACTTCCCTCCACACTCTCTCCTACCTCTCATCTCACTCCACTCGCCTCCACGCACTCCCTTGCCTCTCCCCTCTCATCTCACTCCACTCCCCTCCACGCTCTCTCCTACCTTTCATCTCGCTCCCCTCCTCTCCACGCACTCCCTTGCCTCTCCCCTCTCATCTCACTCCACTCCCCTCCACGCTCTCTCCTACCTCTCTTCTCGCTCCCCTCCTCCCCATGCACTCCCTTGCCTCTCCCCTCTCATCTCACTCCACTCCCCTCCACGCTCTCTCCTACCTCTCATCTCACTCCACTCGCCTCCACGCACTCCCTTGCCCCTCCCCTCTCATCTCACTCCACTCCCCTCCACGCTCTCTCCTGCCTCTCCCCTCTCATCTCACTCCACTCCCCTCCACGCTCTCTCCTACCTCTCATCTCGCTCCCCTCCTCTCCATGCACTCCCTTGCCTCTCCCCTCTCATCTCACTCCACTCGCCTCCACGCTCTCTCCTGCCTCTCTCCTCTCGTCTCACTCCACTCGCCTCCACTCACTCTCCTACCTCTCCCCTCTCGTCTCACTGCCACCCCCCTTATCTCCCTCTCCACGTAATAAATGCGCCTCCTCTTCCTGCACACGGTCTGGAGAGCTCCACATCGTGCTCCTGTATTTCTCTTTTTCAACGACGTGACGACGACGATGATGACGGTCACGGTGACGTGTCGCACAGCCATCGCGCGCCTGCACCACCAACCCCACCACCACCACCACCGCTTCAACCCTCGTCAACGTCTCGCTGCGTGTCATGTCCACGTTGCCAGGTCCGGGAGACGCTGGCGGCCGAGACGGGGCTCAGCGTGCGAGTCGTTCAAGTCTGGTTCCAGAACCAGCGAGCGAAGGTGAACGCTCTTCTCGCTGTCGTCTTTCCTCCTTGTGTGTGTGTGTGTGTGCTCACCTTCGTCAACATCATCATCATCAGCAGCAGCAGCAGCATCATCATCAGCAGCAGCAGCACCGTCACCAGTATCAGCAGCAGAATCATCATCGGCAACATCATCATCATCATCATCCGCAGCATCATCAGCAGCAGCTGAAGCAACATCAGCAGCAGAATCGTCATCAGCAACGTCATCATTATCACCAGCATCAGTAAGGGCATCTGGAGTAGCAGGGATCATTGACATCATCAGCGCTACCACTACTGGAGGAGTGGTGGTGCAGTGGTCAGCGCACTGCGCTACGAATCCGCCCACACGAGTTCGACTCCCATTCATGGCCAACAGCAGTGGTGGATATCTGAACCAGTCGCAGGCGAGAAAGAGAGGGAGTAAGTGAGTTAAAGTAAGAGAAAGAGAGAGCGAGAGAAAGGGAGAGCGGGCGAGAGAGGGAGGGAGTAAGTGAGTTAAAGTAAGAGAGAGAGAGAAAGGGAGAGAGAGAGAAAGGGAGAGCGGGCGAGAGAGAGAGGGAGTAAGTGAGTTAAAGTAAGAGAGAGAGAGCGAGAGAAAGGGAGAGCGGGCGAGAGAGGGAGGGAGTGAGTTAAAGTAAGAGAGAGAGAGAGAGCGAGAGAAAGAGAGAGCGGGCGAGAGAGGGAGGGAGTAAGTGAGTTAAAGTAAGAGAGAGAGAGAGAGAAAGGGAGAGCGGGCGAGAGGGAGGGAGTAAGTGAGTTAAAGTAAGAGAGAGAGAGAGCGAGAGAAAGGGAGAGCGGGCGAGAGAGGGAGGGAGTAAGTGAGTTAAAGTAAGAGAGAGAGAGAGAAAGGGAGAGCGGGCGAGAGAGGGAGGGAGTAAGAGAGAGAGAGAAAGGGAGAGCGGGCTGGAGAGGGAGGGAGTAAGTGAGTTAAAGTAAGAGAGAGAGCGAGAGAAAGGGAGAGCGGGCTGGAGAGGGAGTGAGTGAGTTATAGTAAGAGAGAGAGCGAGAGAAAGGGAGAGCGGGCTGGAGAGGGAGGGAGTAAGAGAGAGAGAGAGAAACAGAAAGAAAGTGAGAGATGCACCAGGGTCAGGATCGAACCCACGACCTCCCTGTACACCAAGGCGAGGTAGTTAACACCTCGGCCAACGTGGCGCCACGTGGTTTAAACGAGAACCACCCTGGTGTAGAGGAGGAGAGAGGGAGGGAGGGAGAGAGAGAGAGAGCGAGAGAGCAGAGCGTGGAATCTTTCGTGAATTCTTTCATTTACAAAGGAGGGGGGGAGGGGGGGCACATAAAGCAAAGCAATGGAAAAAAAACCCCGAAATGATGAACGAAGCAAAGTGCCGACTACACCGAGGAGCATCTTCTTGTTTCCTCTGATCGTAGAAAAAGAGAGAGAGAGAGCGAGAGGAAGAGAGAGGGGAGGGAGAGAGAGAGAGAGAGAAAGTAAGAGAGGCACCAGTGTCGGGATCGAACCCACGACCTCCCTGTATACCGGGCGAGGTAGTTAACATCTCGGCCACCGTGGCGCTCCACCTCCCCTCCCCCCCCCCCCCTTCCCCGCGTGGCATCGCAGATGAAGAAGTTGGCTCGCCGGCAGAGTCAGCAGCAGCAGGAGCAGAGCATGCAGCGCCTGGGGCCCGGCCGGGGCCCCGGGAGGGGCGGGCGGCGTCTCAAAGACGACGGCGAAGGTGCGGACTGGTTCACTCCGCCTGGTGGTGGTGGTGGTGGTCGTGGTGGTGGTGGTGGTGGAGGTAGTTGAGGTGGTGGTGGTGGAGATGGTGGTGGAGGTAGTTGAGGTCGTGGTGGTGGTGGTGGTGGTGGAGGTGGTGGTGTTGGTAGTTGAGGTCGTGGAGGTGGTGGTGAAGGTGGTGGTAGTTGAGGTGGTGGTAGTGGAGGTCGTGGTGGTGGTGGTGGTGGTCGTGGTGTAGGTAGTTGAGGTCGTGGAGGTGGTGGTGGTGGTGGAGGTGGTGGTGGAGGTGGTGGTTGGGGTGGTGGTGGAGGTAGTTGAGGGCGTGGAGGTGGTGGTGGTGGTAGTTTAGGTGGTGGTGGTGGAGGTCGTGGTGGTGGTGGTGCTGGTCGTGGTGGTGGAGGTAGTAGAGGTATTGGTGGAGGTGGTGGTGGTGGAGGTGTCACACAGCGACCCATAGACTCACACAGAGACTCACAGAGTCACGCAGAGACCCACAGACTCACACAGAGACCCACAGACTCACACAGAGACCCACAGACTCACACAGAGACCCACAGACTCACACAGAGACTCACAGAGTCACGCAGAGACCCACAGACTCACAAAGAGACCCACAGAGTCACACAGAGACCTACAGAGTCACATAGAGACCGGTACACTCACACAGAGACCTACAGACTCACACAGAGACCCACAGACTCAAACAGAGACTCACAAAGTCACGCAGAGACCCACAGACTCACACAGAGACCCACAGACTCACACAGAGACCCACAGACTCACACAGAGACCCGCAAAGTTACACAGAGACCTACAGATTCACATAGAGACCGGTACACTCACACAGAGACTTACAGACTGACACAGAGACCCACAGAGTCACACAGAGACCAACAAAGATCCACAGAGTGTCCACAGAGGCCCCATTCAGGGTCATGATGTGACGGACGATGACATCACAACGGGATATATTTTAAAGAAAATGTGTCGTTTCCTCCCCCCTCCCCCCCCAACTCCATCCCCCCTCCTCCTCCCCTCTCCCCTCCTCCACCGCCTCCTCCTCCACCCCCCATCCCCTCCCCTCCCATCCTCCACCCCCTCCTCCTCCGCCCCTCCTCCTCCACCCCCTCTCCCCCCTCCTCCTCCTCCCCCCACCCCACCACAGAGGTGTCCCGGGCAGGTCTGGACGGGTTGATCTCTCACTACGGCCCCCTGCAGCAGCAGCAGCAGCAGCAGCAGCTGCCTCTGGAGCAGAACGGATTCGCTTCAGACCCCTTCTGCCAGGGCCTCACCCCCCCGCAGATGCCCGGGGACCACATGAACCCCTACGGTGAGGGAGGAGCACGTGACTCCCTGGGGTGAGCGGGGTGCATGGCTGTGTGGCCGTGGAGGAGACCTCATCCATCAACCCCACCTCCCACTCCCCCTGCCCGCTCCCCCAGGCAACGAGGCGCTGTTCCACAACCTGGACGCGAACGGGGCCCTCGTGAGCAACGGGGACTGCCTCCTGGCGTCCGACGGCAGCGCCCTGCAGGCCCGGCTGGGCAACCCCATCGACCGCCTGTACTCCATGCAGAACTCTTACTTCGCTTCGTGAATGCCTCCTCCACGCGGACAGCCGCGTCCACGAAACCCACCGTCGGCACCACCACCAGCAGCAGTAGCAGCACCCAGTTACACATCCCTCCCCAACCACCCCCTCCATCCAGTACACCCTCACCCACTCTCCCCACCCCCTCCTCCACCCAGTACACCCCCCCCCCCACCCACCCACCTGCCTTACCCACCCCACCCACCCCTTTATGGGTCTCTATGCGGGTCTCTATGGGTCTCTATGCGGGCCTCTATGGGTCTCTATGTGAGTCGCTATGGGTCTACTGGTATACAAAACACTTGTACGGAGAAAACATAAACTCGTGCAGAGAACACGTAGACTCACACAGACTCACACAGATTACCCATAGATCCATAGACTCACACAGAGTACCCCATAGACTCACACATAGACACATAGACTCACACAGAGTACCCCATAGACTCACACATAGACACATAGACTCACACATAGACACATAGACTCACACAGAGTACCCATAGACTCACACAGAGTACCCATAGACTCACACAGAGTACCCATAGACTCACACAAAGAGACCCATAGACTCACGCAAAGAGACCCATAGACTCACACATAGACACATAGACTCACACATAGACACATAGACTCACACAGAGTACCCATAGACTCACACAGAGTACCCATAGACTCACACAGAGACGCATAGACTCACACAGAGTACCCATAGACTCACACAAAGAGACCCATAGACTCACACAGAGTACCCATAGACTCACACAAAGAGACCCATAGACTCACACAAAGAGACCCATAGACTCACACATAGACACATAGACTCACACATAGACACATAGCCTCACACAGAGTACCCATAGACTCACACAGAGTACCCATAGACTCACACAGAGTACCCATAGACTCACACAGAGACCCATAGACTCACACAGAGTACCCATAGACTCACACAGAGTACCCATAGACTCACACAGAGACCCATAGACTCACACATAGACCCATAGACTCACACAGAGTACCCATAGACTCACACAGAGTACCCATAGACTCACACATAGTACCCATAGACTCACACAGAGTACCCATAGACTCACACAGAGACGCATAGACTCACACAGACTACCCATAGACTCACACAGAGACCCATATACTCACACAGAGTACCCATAGACTCACACAAAGAGACCCATAGACTCACACAGAGTACCCATAGACTCACACAAAGAGACCCATAGACTCACACAAAGAGACCCATAGACTCACACATAGACACATAGACTCACACATAGACACATAGCCTCACACAGAGTACCCATAGACTCACACATAGTACCCATAGACTCACACAAAGAGACCCATAGACTTACACAGAGTACCCATAGACTCACACAGAGTACCCATAGACTCACACAAAGAGACCCATAGACTCACACAAAGAGACCCATAGACTCACACATAGACACATAGACTCACACATAGACACATAGCCTCACACAGAGTACCCATAGACTCACACAGAGTACCCATAGACTCACACAGAGTACCCATAGACTCACACAGAGACCCATAGACTCACACAGAGTACCCATAGACTCACACAGAGTACCCATAGACTCACACAGAGACCCATAGACTCACACAGAGTACCCATAGACTCACACACATAGACCCATAGCCTCACACACAGAGTACCCATAGGCTCACACAGAGTACCCATAGACTCACACAGAGTACCCACAGACTCACACAGAGTACCCATAGACTCACACAAAGAGACCCATAGACTCACACATAGACCCATAGACTCACACATAGACACATAGACTCACACACATAGACCCATAGCCTCACACACAGAGTACCCATAGACTCACACAGAGTACCCTAAGTCTCACACCGAGGCTAAATTCCTCACTGAGCGCGTTCCGGAGTGTTTGGCGGAGACGGGAGTCGTGAGCCACGCGTCTATCCTGGCTGTGGTGTGCCGGGAAACGTCAGCAGACACGTGGACGCACGTCACGTCGGCCCTTAAGCGGGCGAGGGCGACGTGGGGAAAGGAACGAGACCGTTTGTACAGTAAAAGTAGACTATACATACATGTTAGGTAAAATGTGTTTTTTGACTCGCATGTACCAGGGCATATAAGCAGTGTGTGTGTGTAGGCGCGTGTGTAGGTGTGTGTGTAGGTGTGTGTGTAGGTGTGTGCGTGCGTGGGGAGCGGTGGTGTAGCAGCGGTTAGCGCTACGCCGCGCTAGGAACCCGGCGACCCGGGTTCGATTCCCGCTCACGGCCAACACCACAGTGACGATTATCTGAACCGGTCCTGGGACTCCCCTAGGTCGACTCAGCCTCAAATTGGTACCTGGCGCGATGCGTAAACATCGCCGCTAGAGAGACAAAGGCGGCCGGGCGTGGTGCTGACCATCCCACCCCCCTCGTGTGTGCCGTGCCGGCCTTCATAGGTGCTGCTCGCTAACAGCACTTGCCCCTACAAGTCCGTGAAGGCTACACGGGGGGATCTTTGTCTTCGTGTGTAGGCGCGTGTGTGTTTTGTCCGCTTGTGGTTGCGATGTCGATGATGATCGCGTGTTGTTTGATTTGTTCATCCCGTTTGCCTGCTTGTACATAGGCCCCGCGGGGCAACAACGCAAAGTCGACGTTTGTAATTTGTACAAAACTAAAAACCAGTCAGAGCAAAGAAGTCGCTCGCTCACTGAAATCGGCCAAGGTCGTGCGTCACGCATTGCAGCGGCGTTTGTGTTCCGCGTCATAACGACGATCGTTACACGTCATAACGACGCTCGTTACACGTCATAACGACGCTCGTTACACGTCATAACGACGCTCGTTACACGTCATAACGACGCTCGTTACACGTCATAACGACGCTCGTTACGCGTCATGACGACGCTCGTTACACGTCATAACGACGCTCGTTACACGTCATAACGACGCTCGTTACACGTCATAACGACGCTCGTTACACGTCATAACGACGCTCGTTACACGTCATGACGACGCTCGTTACACGTCATAACGACGCTCGTTACACGTCATAACGACGCTCGTTACACGTCATGACGACGCTCGTTACACGTCATAACGACGCTCGTTACACGTCATGACGACGCTCGTTACGCGTCACAACGACGCTCGTTACACGTCATAACGACGCTCGTTACACGTCATAACGACGCTCGTTACACGTCATAACGACGCTCGTTACACGTCATGACGACGCTCGTTACACGTCACAACGACGCTCGTTACACGTCATAACGACGCTCGTTACGCGTCACGACGACGCTCGTTACACGTCACAACGACGCTCGTTACACGTCATGACGACGCTCGTTACACGTCATGACGACGCTCGTTACACGTCATAACGACGCTCGTTACACGTCATGACGACGCTCTTTACACGTCATAACGACGCTCGTTACACGTCACAACGGCGCTCGTTCCGCGTCACGACGGCGCTCGTTCCGCGTCACGACGGCGCTCGTTACACGTCATAACGACGCTCGTTACACGTCATGACGACGCTCGTTACACGTCATAACGACGCTCGTTACACGTCATAACGACGCTCGTTACACGTCATGACGACGCTCGTTACGCGTCATGACGACGCTCGTTACACGTCATAACGACGCTCGTTACACGTCATAACGACGCTCGTTACACGTCATGACGACGCTCGTTACACGTCACAACGGCGCTCGTTCCGCGTCATAACGACGCTCGTTCCGCGTCACAACGGCGCTCGTTACACGTCATAACGACGCTCGTTACACGTCATAACGACGCTCGTTACACGTCATGACGATGCTCGTTCCGCGTCACGACGGCGCTCGTTCCGCGTCACAACGTCGCTCGTTACACGTCATAACGACGCTCGTTACACGTCATAACGACGCTCGTTACACGTCATAACGACGCTCGTTACACGTCATGACGACGCTCGTTACACATCACAACGACGCTCGTTACACGTCATAACGACGCTCGTTCCGCGTCACGACGGCGCTCGTTCCGCGTCACAACGGCGCTCGTTCCGCGTCACGACGGCGCTCGTTACGCGTCATAACGACGCTCGTTACGCGTCATAACGACGCTCGTTCCGCGTCATGACGACGTTGGACTCCTGCCGCGCCCCCCCGCAGCCCGCGGCTTGGCCCACCGGACGCTTGACGGGCCCGCGCACCGAACTCTCCGTGCGCAAGTCGTGACGTCATATGGTGCCCGTTGAGTCCAGGGGTCGGGGGAACATTTTTTTTTTTTTCTGCCAAGGGCCATTTGGATATTTACAAAACATCATTCGCGGGCCATACAAAACGGTCGGCTTAAAAATGAGCGCGTTTATATTCTCTTTGGGCGAGGCGTGTGACGATGTTGGCCGGCTGCTGACGCTGTTGCTGCTGCCGCTCGCGAACTGCTTGTCCAGGTTTTGCTCTCCGAGATTCATACGAATCTCGAGTCCCGCCTGCGGTTGCCTCGGCAGGGCCCGGAGAGCCAAATGATTTCGCGGGCCCCATACGGCCCGCGGGCCGAACGTTCTCCACCCCTGCGGCCCTAGACCGTCACGGCGTAGAGTTGTGGTGTCGTAGTGCGTGGCGTGTACACACATATATATATAGGAGTCCGTAGTTCGTGGTTGGTGATGGTGGTGGTGGTAGTAGTTTGGTGGTAGTCGGTTCATTTGAAAACCAGCGTGTGGGTTCCATTTGCCGGCGCATGGTCTTGACTATCCAGATGTGGTTCTGGCCCTCCCCTAGGCAGGCTCAGCCTTAAATCAGCGGCTGGGCGTGGAGTGTGGCGTGCGTGTTGCGACTTAAGCGAGCGTAGGGGGAGCGGTGGGGCAGCGGGTTAGCACGCCACCTGCGCCGCGAATCCGTTCAGCCCGAGTTCGATTCCCCGCTCACGGCCAGCATCGGTGACGATTATCAGAGCCGGTCCTGGGCCTCCCCTAGGTCGACTCGGCCTCAAACGAGTACCTGGTGCGATGTGTAGTAGACATCGCCACTCGGGGAGACAAAGGCGGCCGGGCGTGGTTGCTGGCCACCCCACCCCCTCGTGTGCCGTTCCGGCCTTCGTAGGTGCTCGCTAACAGCACTTGCCCCTACAGTTTGTTAAGGCTACGCGGGGGATCTTTGTCTTTTGTGCGTGGATTGTAAATATATCTGGGTTTCGAAGTTAACATTCACAGGCAGTTGAGACGTCAACGTGTTTTATTTTGTACTCGTTGACCTCTTAGTTGTTGTAGAAAGAGAGAGGTGGGAGGGGGGAGGGGGTTAAACACAAATGTTTAAAAGGACTCAAAACGTCGATGATTGATATCCAGGCGGCAACAGAAGTCACGCTGAACACGGATTTTTTTTTTTAAATTTAGTTTGATTGTTCCCCAGCTCCAGTTTGCGTCTGCTGGTGTCGCGAATAATCGCGGTGGCCATGCGCTCCTGTGTTGTTGAGTACGGTGGTTAACGCGCGAGTGTTTTTAAGCGAGCGAGCGTGGGTGGAGCGGTGGCGCCGCGGTTAGCACGCGCGGCCGCAGCTCCGCCAGCCGGTTCTGGTTTTGTTTTTCACCCCCCGGTTCGGCTCCAGTTGCACGGCCACCAAACAGTGCCGGATTATCCTCGTAGCACAAGTAGCTACATATGTACGTATGTAGTAGTAGCTACTACATGTGTAGTAGTAGTTACTACTAGTAGTAGCTACTACACGTGTAGTAGTAGTTACTACTAGTAGTAGCTACTACACATGTAGTAGCTACTACACGTGTAGTAGCTACTACATGTGTAGTAGCTACTACACGTGTAGTAGTAGTTACTACTAGTAGTGTAGTAGCTACTACTACACGTGTAGTAGTAGCTACTACATATGTTGTTCTAAAGGGGCTCTAAACATGTAGTAGTTACTACTACTACTACAGTACTACCACACGTGTAGTAGTAGCTACTACACGTGTGGTAGTAGCTACACGTGTAGTAGTAGCTACTACTACACGTGTAGTAGCTACTACTACTACTACTACACGTGTAGTAGTAGCTACTACTACACGTGTAGTAGTAGCTACTACATATGTTGTTCTAAAGGGTCTCGAAACATGTTGTAGTTACTACTACTACAGTACTACTACACGTGTATATCTATGTAGTAGCTACTACTACACGTGTAGTAGTAGCTACTACATGTGTAGTAGTAGCTACTACACATGTAGTAGTAGTTAGTAGTAGTAGCTACTACATGTTGTTCTAAAGGGGCCCTAAACATGTAGTAGTTACTACTACAGTACTACCACACGTGTAGTAGTAGCTAATACATGTGTAGTAGTAGCTACTACATGTGTAGTAGTAGCTACTACATGTGTGGTAGTAGCTACTACTACTACTACATATGTAGTAGTAGCTACGGGCCTTGCACTTTCAAGGGCCCCGCGCTAAACGCTTTCAAGCTATCAATTCCGGTTCAGTGATTCTGCACTTGCTCTATCACTATAGTACTATACCGCCTTAAACTTTCACGAACGACCGGGTGTTTAAGGTTAGCGAATTGTCGTAGTATCTGGGCTGTATAGCAAATGAAAAAATACAATTAGTTTACTACGCAAGTAAAAAAATTTAAGTTTTTATTTTAATTTATAGACCCCTTTATAACAACATTTGCTGCAGGCCCCGCGCTTAGCTTCATCCGGCACCGCCACCAACTGTTCCTGGGCCTCCCTCTAGCTCGACTCAGTGGGTTCACCTTGTGTCGTCATCAACATCGCCACTAAGGGGAGACAAAGGCGGCCGGGCGTGGTTGCTGGCCCCCCACTCACCTACCTTCGTGAACCGTGCCGGCCTTCATAGGTGCTGCTACTCGCTAACAGCGCTTGCCCCAACAATCTGTGAAATTCTATACCGGGGGGGTGGTGGATCTTTGTCGTTGTTAAGTGTGTGAATATGTTTACGCGTGGACACGTGTGTGTGTAGGTGTGTGTGTGTGTGGGGAGCGGTGGCGTAGTGGTTAGCGCTACGCTGCGCTGTGCTGTGAACACGGCTACCCGGGTTCGATTCCCGCTCACGGCCAACACCGGTGACGATTATCTGAACCGGTCCTGGGCCTCCCATAGGTCGACTTAGCCTCAAATGAGTACCTGGTGCGGTGTGTAGTAACATCGCCACGGGGGGAGAGACAAAGGCGGTCGGGCGTGGTGCTGGCCACCCACCCCCTCGTGAACCGTTCCTGCCTTCATAGGTGCTCGCTAACAGCACTTGCCCCTACAGTCTGTTAAGGCTACACGGGGGATCTTTGTCTTTGTGATATGTGTATAGCGGTGGGGAGCGGTGGTGTAGTGGTTAGCGCTACGCTGCGCTACGAACCCGGCGACCCGAGTTCGATTCCCGCCCACCAACACCATCAGTGACGATTATCTGAACCGGTCCTGGGCCTCCTCGAGGTCGACTCAGCCTCAAATGAGTACCTGGTGCGGTGTGTAGTAAACATCGTCACTGGGGAGACAAAGGCGGCCGGGCTTTGGTGCTGGCCACCCCACCTCCTCGTGTGCCGTGCCGGTAGCCTTCACAGGTGCAGTTACTCGCTAACAGCACTTGCCCCAACAGTCTGTTAAGGCTACACGTGATGGGGGGGATCTTTCTATTTGGTATTTCAATATGTGTGTGCACGCGGGCTCATTAAGTTATTCTGAAACGGAAGACACAGACACACACACACGCATCCACCGAGTTTATATTTATTTAATTCTTAATCAAATATCAAGACGTTATTTTTCCCCGACTGTAAAAATAAGGCATAGGTGCAGGGGCGGAGCCAGGATTTTGATTTGGGGTGGGGGGGGTGACTTCGATATTTCTGAGATATCTCAGTGTTTATCTTTTCCAATGGGCGCCACAAATGTATAAAACAAAATTTTATTGGATTTGAACGCGGAGTTTATTAAGAGGTCGGAGCCGCTGATGTGGCCGATAAGTTTGATAAGTTCGAAAGGCTGCCGCTCAAGCAGCCTGCAGGGCAGCAGCACACAAGGTGGCAGCCTGCAGGGCAGCACACAAGGTGGCAGCACAAGGTAGCAGCCTGCAGGGCAGCACAAGGTGGCAGCCTGCAGGGCAGCACACAAGGTGGCAGCCTGCAGAGCAGCACACAAGGTGGCAGCCTGCAGGGCAGCACACAAGGTGGCAGCCTGAAGGGCAGCACACAAGGTGGCAGCCTGCAGGGCAGCACACAAGGTGGCAGCCTGCAGGGCAGCACACAAGGTGGCAGCCTGCAGGGCAGCACAAGGTGGCAGCCTGCAGGGCAGCACAAGGTGGCAGCCTGCAGGGCAGCACACAAGGTGGCAGCCTGCAGGGCAGCACAAGGTGGCAGCCTGCAGGGCAGCACACAAGGTGGCAGCCTGCAGGGCAGCACAAGGTGGCAGCCTGCAGGGCAGCACACAAGGTGGCAGCCTGCAGGGCAGCACAAGCTGACAGCCTGCAGCATTTTGCAGCAGCCGGATATCCGGTTATCCCGATTACCGACTTTCCCAAAATTTCAGGGGGGGCATAGCCCCCCCCCCAGCCCCCCCCCCCTGTGGCTCCGCCCCTGCATATGTGTGATTTACCCCAGAATGGTACCTTTTAGGCGCTCAACCGCCAGATTGGGTAGCTTTTGCAAGCAACCAAGTTACTTATTTGACCACACACAGAGTGCGTGTGGTGAGCATGCAAACACAAACACGGCTCTGAAACTAATGTGTGTGATGCGTTGTCTTTAAAACTCATTGGCCTACAACAGAGACAGCAGCAGCGGGCTACTTCACGGCCCCGGTCTCACCACCAGTGTCAGACCAGAGAACAACGCCACAAAAAGACGAACAGGACAAGGACAATGCCACCAGTGTCAGATCATTCACAGCTCGCGGTGAGCGGCTACAGCATGGGATAGCTTTTGTACCAGTGTCAAAGTACATATATATATATAAAAAAAAATTAGCATAGGTTTAACCCTTTCTGGTAATTAAATAGGAGGTGTTAAGATGTTCAAACAGCAAATAAGAAACATTTTTAGCAAACAATCAAGTTACTTCATTGCCCACACACACACACGCATTACTTTTGGTGAGCATGCAAACACAAAGATGGCTCTGATACTAATATGTGATGCGTTCATCTTCTTCTTTCGGTAAAGTCACGTAGAATGGAAATAAAATAATAAAAATTAAACATAATAAAATACAATTCTCACGACGTTTCGGCCACAACACAAGAAGGCTACTTGCTGCCAAGCTTAGCACGATAAGGCTACTTGTGTTGTGGCCGAAACGTCGTGAGAATTTTATTTTATCATGTTTAATTTTTATTATTTTATTTCCATTCTACGTGGTGGTGACTTTACCGAACGAACCAAGAAGATGAATCCCTGCAGTCACGAAAGCTTTAAATCGAAATGTGATGCGTTGTCTTTGAGACTGATTGGCCATCACCACGTCCATGTGTGTGTGTGTGTGTTTGCGTGTTCACCACAGGGGCACTGTGTGTGTGTGGTTAACGCAGTTACTTAATTCTTCGTTAACAAATCTTCCTCATTTGGTGCTTGAACATCTTAGCACAACTCTTGTTTTATTGCCAGAAAGGGTGCAAACCATGCTTTTTTTAATCTTCTCGGTTCTTTCGGTAAAGTCACGTAGGAGGGAAATAATAAATAAAATAAAATTCTCACGACGTTTCGGCCACAAGGCAAGCAGCCGTCCTCAGGTGAAGAAACAGAGGCTGTCGGAAAGACAGCGCTCCAATGAACACTGCTAAGCTTGGCAGCGTATTTTAAGCTGGGTGGGAGGAGCAGAGCGCCTTGACAAGGGAGCAAGGGAGTTTACATATCAGCAGAAGAATTTAGCATTGAAGTAGCTGTGTTAATGTGTTAGATTAGCAGGATGTTAAAGTCGGAAATTAGCATGTAACTGGGAGATTATCAAGATGTTAGTGTGAGGAATTAGCATGTAACTGGTCACGGAAGTAGCTATGTTAAAGTCAGAGTTTACATGTCAACAGAATAATTTGGCATTGAAGTAGCTGTGTTAATGTGATAGATTAGCAGGATGTTAAAGTCAGAAATTAGCATGTAACTGAGAGATTAGCATGATGCTAATGTGAAGAATTAGCATGTAACTGGTCACGGAAGTAGCTATGTTAAAGTCAGAGTTTACATATCAACAGAATAATTTAGCATTGAAGTAGCTGTGTTAATGTGATAGATTAGCAGGATGTTAAAGTCAGAAATTAGCATGTAACTGGGAGATTAGCATGATGTTAGTGTGAGGAATTAGCATGTAACTGGTCACAGAAGTAGCTATGTTAAAGTCAGAGTTTACATATCAACAGAATAATTTAGCATTGAAGTAGCTGTGTTAATGTGATAGATTAGCAGGATGTTAAAGTCAGAAATTAGCATGTAACTGGGAGATTAGCATGATGTTAGTGTGAGGAATTAGCATGTAACTGGTCACGGAAGTAGCTATGTTAAAGTCAGAGTTTACATATCAACAGAATAATTTGGCATTGAAGTAGCTGTGTTAATGTGATAGATTAGCAGGATGTTAAAGTCGGAAATTAGCATGTAACTGGGAGATTAGCAAGATGTTAGTGTGAGGAATTAGCATGTAACTGGTCACGGAAGTAGCTATGTTAAAGTCAGAGTTTACATATCAACAGAATAATTTGGCATTGAAGTAGCTGTGTTAATGTGATAGATTAGCAGGATGTTAAAGTCAGAAATTAGCATGTAACTGAGAGATTAGCATGATGCTAATGTGAAGAATTAGCATGTAACTGGTCACAGAAGTAGCTATGTTAAAGTCAGAGTTTACATATCAACAGAATAATCTAGCATTGAAGTAGCTGTGTTAATGTGATAGATTAGCAGGATGTTAAAGTCACAAATTAGCATGTAACTGAGAGATTAGCATGATGTTAATGTGAAGAATTAGCATGTAACTGGTCACGGAAGTGGCTATGTTAAGTCAGAGTTTAAATATCAACAGAATAATTTAGCATTGAAGTAGCTGTGTTAATGTGATAGATTAGCAGGATGTTAAAGTCAGAAATTAGCATGTAACTGGGAGATTAGCATGATGTTAGTGTGAGGAATTAGCATGTAACTGGTCACGGAAGTAGCTATGTTAAAGTCAGAGTTTACATATCAACAGAATAATTTGGCATTGAAGTAGCTGTGTTAATGTGATAGATTAGCAGGATGTTAAAGTCGGAAATTAGCATGTAACTGGGAGATTAGCATGATGTTAGTGTGAGGAATTAGCATGTAACTGGTCACGGAAGTAGCTATGTTAAAGTCAGAGTTTACATATCAACAGAAGAATTTGGCATTGAAGTAGCTGTGTTAATGTGATAGATTAGCAGGATGTTAAAGTCAGACATTAGCATGTAACTGGGAGATTAGCAAGATGTTAGTGTGAGGAATTAGCATGTAACTGGTCACGGAAGTAGCTATGTTAAAGTCAGTTTACATATCAACAGAATAATTTGCCATTGAAGTAGCTGTGTTAATGTGATAGATTAGCAGGATGCTAAAGTCAGAAATTAGCATGTAACTGGGAGATTAGCATGATGTTAGTGTGAGGAATTAGCATGTAACTGGTCACGGAAGTAGCTATGTTAAAGTCAGAGTTTACATATCAACAGAATAATTTGGCATTGAAGTAGCTGTGTTAATGTGATAGATTAGCAGGATGTTAAAGTCAGAAATTAACATGTAACTGAGAGATTAGCATGATGTTAATGTGAAGAATTAGCATGTAACGTCACGGAAGTAGCTATGTTAAAGTCAGAGTTTACATATCAACAGAATAATTTAGCATTGAAGTAGCTGTGTTAATGTGATAGATTAGCAGGATGTTAAAGTCAGAAATCAGCATGTAACTGGGAGATTAGCATGATGTTAGTGTGAGGAATTGGCCTGTAACTGGTCACGGAAGTAGCTATGTTAAAGTCAGAGTTTACACATCAACAGAATAATTTAGCATTGAAGTAGCTGTGTTAATGTGATAGATTAGCAGGATGTAAAAGTCAGAAATTAGCATGTAACTGGGAGATTAGCATGATGTTAGTGTGAGGAATTAGCATGTGACTGGTCACGGAAGTAGCTATGTTAAAGTCAGAGTTTACATATCAACAGAATAATTTGGCATTGAAGTAGCTGTGTTAATGTGATAGATTAGCAGGATGTAAAAGTCAGAAATTAGCATGTAACTGGGAGATTAGCATGATATTAACGTGAAGAATTAGCATGTGACCGGTCACGGAAGTGGCTATGTTAAGTCAGAGTTTACATATCAACAGAGGCATTTAGTATATTGACGCTAGTGGCAGCTGAAGGGGCAGTCACATTGTCTACATGTTCCCAATCCGATGTGGACATTGTTTGCCGTCAGTGATAAGTGTGATTTTGTAGAGCGTCTTGTCTAACTGATCTAGTTCGGTGGGCGTAAGTCTGATTTTTATTTCTGATATAAGAGCTAAGCTGCGTTCCAGATAGATGTTCGTTTCGCATTTTTTTTCCTTCCTACTTTGATACCGGCAACGAAGATTATCGCAATGATGTCACTGCTCACCCAGATCTATAAACGCTCCGACACGCGGTGGCATTGTTCTTGTCCTGGCCGCCTTGTGGCGTTGTTCTCTGTGCCTGACGCTGGTGGTGAAACCGGGCCGTGAAGAAGCCCGCTGCTTGTTCTTGGTTCTTTCGGCAAAGTCACCGCGTAGAATTGAAATGAAATAATAAAAATGAGACGTAATGAAATTAAAATTCTCACGACGTTTCGGCCACAACACAAGTAGCCTTCCGCGTCCTTTCAGCTGGGCGGGAGGAGCAGAGGCGCCTTGACCAAGGAGTTTACGTATGTAAACATGTGTAAACATGCGTAAACTCCTTGGCCACGCTGAAGCGCTGTCTTCCCGGCAGTTCTGTCTCTTCACCTGAGGAAGGCTACTTTGTGTCGTGGCCAAAACGTCGTGAGAATTTTTTTTTATTTTTTTTATGTTTTATTATTTTATTTCAATTCTTACGTGGTGACTTTACCGAAAGGACCGAGAATACGAATCCCCTTGCAGTCACGAAAGCTTTAAATCGAAAGAAAAAAAAAATTAGCCCGCTGCTGTCTCTGTTGCAGGCCAATCAGTCTCAACGACGATGCATCATACATTGGCATCGGTGCCACGTTTGTGTTTGCATGTATACTACATGCACCGTCTTGTCATTGATGCTGTGACGTGATTCCTAGCGAAACGAATTTTAATTGGTGTTCGAACATCTTTGAAACAACTTCCTGTTGCATTGCCACCTGTTAATTATCGTAGTTTGATAGTCCCCAACAACAACAACAACAACAAAAAGGCCTCACCGCAATTTCGTTTCGCTCTTCAATAAACGACGCCTCCAAAATCGCCCGGCGTAGGCCGCGAAACGTCGAATTGTCACTCGTGGGGGGGGGGGGGGGTGGGGGGGGAGGGGTAGGGGGGGGCTCTCTCGCGCCGCGGAACTCGGCCACGATTGCTGCCTGGAGGCCGGACCCCGACACGCGCCGATGAATGATGTTGCCTCGTGAAAGTCGACGCGCTGGTGCGAGCGGAGGTCTTCATCGCAAAGACTCCGTCGGCTTTAGTGCGGCCCCCGACGTGATGTCTTGCACGATACACCGCTATATACGATACACTACTATACACTACACTATACACTACACTATACACTACTATACACTACACTATACACTACACTATACACTACACTATACACTACTATACACTACACTATACACTACTATACACTACTATACACTACACTATACACTACACTATAAACTACTATACACTACACTATACACTACACTATACACTGCACTATACACTACACTATACACTACTATACACTACTATACACTACACTATACACTACTATACACTACTATACACTACACTATACACTACACTATACACTACTATACACTACACTATACACTACTATACACTACACTATACACTACACTATACACCGCTATACACTATACACTACACTATACACTACTATACACTACACTATACACGACACTATACACCACTATACACTATACACTACGCTGTCCACGACTATACATGATACTTTATACTACACTATACACTCCACTATACACAACCATATACTACACTTTACACTACACTATACACTCCACTGTACACAACCATATACTACACTATACATTAGTATACACTACACTATACACTACACTATACACTACTATACACTACACTATACACTACACTATGCACTACACTATACACTACTATACACTACACTATACACTACTATACACTACACTATACACTACTGTACACTACACTCTACACTACTATACACTACACTATACACTACTATACACCACTATACACTACACACTACACTATACACTACTCTACACTACACTATACACTACACTACACACCACTATACACTATACACTACGCTGTCCACGACTATACACGATACTTTATACTATACACTCCACTATACACAACCATATACTACACTATACACTACTATACACTACACTATACACTACTATACACTACACTATACACTACTATACACTACACTATACACTACACTACACTATACACCACTATACACTATACACTACGCTGTCCACGACTATACACGATACTTTACACTATACACTCCACTATACACAACCATATACTACACTATACATTACTATACACTACACTATACACTACTATACACTACTATACACTACACTATACACTACACACTACACTATACACCACTATACACTATACACTACGCTGTCCCCGACTATACATGATACTTTACACTACACTATACACTCCACTGTACACAACCATATACTACACTATACATTACTATACACTACACTATACACTACTATACACTATTATACACTACTTTACACTACACTATACACTACTATACACTACACTATACACTACTATACACTACTATACACTACACTATACACTACTATACACTACACTATACACTACACTATACACTACTGTACACTACACCCTACACTACTTTACACTACACTATACACTACTATACACTACACTATAAACAACACTATACACTACACTATACACTACACACTACACTATACACTACACTATACACTACACTATACACTACACTATACACTACACTACAAGTGATGGAGATTGTTGGTTCCTTGCTTCGGGGGCGGTGGAGTGGTGGACAGGTCAGAGATGTTTCTTGGTCAGCGAACGCAACGAACATTCATCCGGTGGTGCCGGAACCGATATTGCAGCGACTTTAAATAATGGTTTTCGTTGTCGATGCCGTTGTTGTTGTTATTATTATTATTACGGTTGCTGCTGCTGTTATTGTTGTTGATGTTGTACAGGGTTGAGAAGCGAGAGCGAAAATCGTTGTAAAAAAAATAATTCTTCGATGTGTATTTAACTTTATTTATTAACACTTGATTGTGACAGCGGTGATGATGATGCTGGTAACGATGATATGATTTGTCTTCTTCTTCTTCTGTAATTTATGTCCCGCTGTATAGATTCATGATGATAACGAGGACGACGACCATGATGCTGATGTTGTTGTTGTTGTTCATGACGATGTGAAACGTGAGTTGTAACTTTGACCAAAAATGTAAAATACAGGAATATCGCCGTTCACTGCTTGTTGTTGTTGTTGGTTGTTGTTGTTGGGAGTAGCTACTACTACACGTGTAGTAGTAGTTACTACATGTACTACACGTGTAGTAGCTACTACACTACACGTGTAGTAGCAGCTAGTACTACACGTGTAGTAGCTACTACACGTGTAGTAGTAGTTACTACTACACTTGTAGTAGTAGCTACTACATATGTAGTAGTAGCTACGGGCCCCGCACTTTCAAGGGCCCCGCGCTAAACGCTTTCAAGCTATCAATTCCGGTTCAGTGATTCTGCACTTGCTCGATTACTATAGTACTACACTGCCTTCAACTTTTACAAACGACCGGGTGTTTAAGGTGAGGGATTTGTCGTGTTATCTGGGCTGCGTAGCAGATGAAAAAAAAATACAATTACTTTACTGTGCTAGTTAAAAAAAATTTGTGTTTTAATATGTAGGTGTTTATTTATTTATTTAGGGCCCCTTTATAACATCACGTGATACATAGCTTCATGCGGCACTGCGTTTACCCCACCGCAGGCGAACCCGCTGGGGTGGAGACCCCCTCCCCTCCCCCCTCCCTCCTCCCCCCTCCCCTCCTCCCTCCACCCCCATCCTCCCCCCCTCCCTCCTCCCCCCAGGGAAGCGTGGGTCCATCGTCTTGATGGACACCTGGAGTCGAACCGGTCCCCCTCCCGGTTGCAGGCTGCAGGCGTTGCTAAATCATTGCGCCGCCTCCGATGTCACACCACCACCACCGCCACCAATATTCTTTCTTTTACACACAAAGACAAAGATCCCCCCGTGTAGCCTTCACAGACTGTAGGGGCAAGTGCTGTTAGCGAGCACCTATGAAGGCCGGCACGGCACACGAGGGGGTGGGTGGCCAGCACCACGCCCGGCCGCCTTTGTCTCCCCAGCGGCGATGTTTATTAAACACAGCACCGGGTCCTCACTTGAGGCTGAGTCGACCTAGGGGAGGCCCGGGACCAGTTCAGATAATCGTCACCACCGGTGTTGGCCGTGAGCGGGAATCGAACCCGGGTCGCCAGATTCTGTAGCGCAGCGTAGCGCTAAGCACTACACTACCGCACACACACGCACATACACAACAACAACCGCCATTCGCCACTAAGAAGCGGTGACGTCACCACGACGCTTGTGCCAGGCCATGTGCACCTTGAGGCCACGTGAAGTGTCGAACGCCCGCTGGCAGGAGGTCACGGGGCAGACCCAGGTGCCACGGGTCGACTGACTGAGATGGCTGAGATGACTGGCTGATGCACCACCTGTGCCCCCTACTGTGCCAACCTGCTGTGCTTTAGCCACCCGGCGCTCCGCTCGTTGTTGTGAGCGTCGCTCCTCCGCCCTCCGTTGTTGTTGGAGGGCGACTGCCTCCAACTGCCCAGTAGCGTCCTTCACGAGCCTCCTCCACAGAGGCCGATCTTGACACCGCTGGTACCAGTCATCGGCAAGTCCACTCAGCTGCACGTCCTCCTGTACCACATCACTCCATCTCTTCTCTAGCCCGTGCCGCGCCCGTCTAGTCCCCTCGATCCGGCCGAACCAAAGCTGTTTCGGCATGCGGTGGCTGGGCATGCGGGCTACATGACCCAGCCAACGCAGCCTTGCCCGCCGGAGGAGCTCACCGATGGGACCTTGCCCAGATCTTTCAAGGATTTGTGAGCTCCTCACACAATCCAGCCTGGTTAAACCCAGGATGGATCGTAGGCAGGCTAGCCTAAATGTTTCTAACCGGCACATACACACACACGCACACACACCCACGGACATACACACACGCACATACACACATGCACAGATATATAAATAAGTTTAATTCTTTAACCCCCCCCCCTTCCCAATGCCATTCTGTGTTATCTCTGCAGAACACCGCCACACCCGTTTTTTTCTGTCGGCGTCTTTGTGAGAGATTCTTTAACACTCCGTGTGGGACATCAACGCACGGTCTTGTGCAACATAATGGGCCAAATTCAAGAGCGCCCGTGGTGGTGAGGTCGTGGGTTCGATCCCGACCCTGACGCCTGCTGCTGCTGTATATTTGGAGTTTGCGATGTCTCTCTCTCTCTCATCATCATCACGGTGGCTAGGAGATGTTAACTACCTCGCCTGGTGTACAGGAGGTTGTGGGTTCGATCACAACTCTGACGCCTGCTGTATATTTGGAGTTTTCGTGTCTCTCTCTCTCATCATCACGGTGGCTAGGAGATGTTAACTACCTCGCCTGGTACACAGGAGGTCGTGGGTTAGATCCCGAACCCTGACACCTGCTGCTCCTGTATACTTGGAGTCTGTGTGTGTCTCTCTCTCTCCCCGTGGTCGCGTGGATTTTTCTCCGGATCCTCCGGTTCCGCCCTCTCCACATTTAGAATCAACATCACCACGCGTTTAGAGTTACTTGGCTGCTGCTATCAATTCCCACGCGATGATGATGATGATGAGCCATCATTTGTCGTCAGCAGGGAGCTTCTGAAAAGGAGCTACATAGCTCGGAGGGCCTTAGCTGGTAAAATAAAAAATATAGTTTAATTTTAGTTGAGTTTTTGGCTCTCTATGTATCTCTATGGGTCTCTACGTATCTCTATGGGTCTCTATGTATCTCTATGGGTCTCTATGTATCTCTATGGGTCTCTATGTATCTCTATGGGTCTCTATGTATCTCTATGGGTCTCTATGTATCTCTATGGGTCTCTGTGTATCTCTATGGGTCTCTATCTATCTCTATGGGTCTCTATGTATCTCTACGGGTCTCTATCTATCTCTATGAGTCTCAATGTATCTCTATGGGTCCCTATCTATATCTATGGGTCTCTATGTATCTCTATGGGTCTCTATGTATCTCTATGGGTCTCTATGTATCGCTATGGGTCTCTATGTATCTCTATGGGTCTCTATGTATCTCTATGGGTCTCTATGTATCTCTATGGGTCTCGATGTATCTCTATGGGTCTCTATTTATCTCTATGGGTCTTTATGTATCTCTATGGGTCTCTATGTATGCCTATGGGTCTCTATGTATCTCTATGGGTCTCTATGTATCTCTGTGAGTCTCTATGTATCTCTATGAGTCTCTGTGTATCTCTATGGGTCTCTATTCATCTTGATGCATCTCTGTGGGTCTCTATTCGTCTCTACGGGTCTCTATGTGTGTCTATGCATTGGGAGTGTGTGGCTGCTGCTATAATTATCCACGTGATACTGGTAGGAACCTCCTGGTGACACCACCAGCTCACAGGGGATTATTGTGTTGTTATTCTGTCTCTCACTGTTCAAATAAACCTACCATTAAAATTATAGACCGATCATTTCTTTGTCAGTGGGCAAACGTACAACATCAGCAGGGGATCAAATACTTTTTTTCCCTCACTGTATGTCACTACACATGTACTGTGTGTGGTACTGGTATGAACCTCCTGGTTACACCACCAGCTCACAGGGGATTATTGTGTCCGTCCGTCCGTCGTGCATCCAAAAATGAGAGGGGTGGGGCTGGGTGGGGAGGGGAGGGTGGGGAGGGGCTGGGTGGGGAGGGTGGGGCTAGGTGGGGGGTGGGAGGGGTGGGGCTGGGAGGGGAGGGGCTGGTCACCCCGTGGTGCCCTTATAAAACTCAACGTTTCACCTACTCACGCCAGGCTTGTGCCCGCCCTCACAGTCGGGCACATTGTGCTGAACACACCACGTGGTGGTGCCGCCGACGTTGTTGACCCTGGCCATTGACCGAGCAGCCCGACGTTCCTACCAGCTCCCTCCGCAGGAGAATGTGTTGTTAGGCTGCCACTTGCTTGAGCTTTCGTTTGTGATGATGCAAGGTGGTCGCTACGTGGCAGCTCAGTGGGGCCTGACACGTGGTCAAATAAACATAGTTCAGTTGTAGCGTTGTGTGCGGGAGAGAGGCTTAGGGGCCGTCCATAAATGACGTCACGCACCTGGGAGGGGGGGGGGGGGTCAGACATTTGTGACGATGTGTGACGATGGATGGGGGGAGGGGGTGGGTTTGAGAAATGTGACGTCACATCAAAATTGCACAACTTTAAATAAATATAGACAACACGTTCTACTTAAATTCTTGGTTGTTTCGGTGAAGTCACGTAGAAGGTGAAATATTAAAATAATAAAAATATAAAACAATTAAATTCTCACGACGTTTCGATTGCAACACAAGCAGCAATCATCATCAGGTGTGAAAACCACAGCAAGAAAATTTGAAAAAAGTGGCGTTTTAATTTTTTCAAAATTTCTTGCCGTGGTTTTCACACCTGATGATGATTGCTTGTGTTGCAATCGAAACGTCGTGAGAATTGTATCATTTAATTATTATTATTTTTATTTAAAGCTTTCGTGACTGCAGTGATTCATATTCTTGGTAAAGTCACGTTGAAGGGAAACAATAAAATAATAAAATATATATAAAACAATAAAATTCTCACGACGTTTAATTATTATTTTCTATTCTACGTGACTTTACCGAAAGAACCAAGAATATGAATCCCTGCAGTCACGAAAGCTTTAAATCGAAACGTTCTATTCAATTAAATAGACTTTTTTCAAATAAATGTGTTCTCCTACATCAGAGTGCAGCGCCACATTAAATACGCACTACAATGACAATAGTTTAAAGCGATTTGAAGCATGTTTTAAATATTTTTTGGGGGGGCAGAACTTTGTGACGTCATATCAGAGGGGGAGGGGGTCTGACATTTTGTGACGCTGTGTGACGAAGAGGGGGAGGGGGGTAAAAAATCGTCCAAAATCGCGTGACGTCATTTATGGCCGGCCCCCTTAGCAGATGTCTGCGAGCACCTATTAAGCTGCCCTGGTGTGCTCATATTTAATATTTTTAGTTATTTTTCCCGTTCCGATGACGTTTCTCGTTCGACTCGCAGATTCGATCGATCGCAGAGTCACTGCTTTGGCCGGGGTGAGACTTTTGCTCTCCAAGAAGGCCGCGGGTTGAATTCCGCCGACCTGCGGATGCGGTAATCTTGACGGTTGAAAGAACGATTCAGGGAGGGTGGTGTGGTCAGACAAAGATAAAGGTCCTCTAACAGACCGTTGGGGCAAGTGCTGTTAGCTAGCACACACAAAGATAAAGATCCCCCGTGTAGCCTGTAACAGACTGTTGGGGCAAGTGTTGTTAGCTAGCACACACAAAGACAAAGATCCCCCATGTAGCCTCAAACAGACTGTCGGGGCAAATGCTGTTAGCTAGCACACACAAAGATAAAGATCCCCCGTGTAGCCTGTAAAAGACTGTCGGGGCAAGTGCTGTTAGCTATCACACACAAAGACAAAGATTCCCCATGTAGCCTGTAACAGACTGTCGGGGCAAGTGCTGTTAGCTAGCACACACAAAGACAAAGATCCCCCGTGTAGCCTCAAACAGACTGTCGGGGCAAGTGCTGTTAGCTAGCACACACAAAGATAAAGATCCCCCGTGTAGCCTGTAACAGACCGTTGGGGCAAGTGCTGTTAGCTAGCACACAAATATAAAGATCCCCCGTGTAGCCTGTAACAGACTGTTGGGGCAAGTGCTGTTAGCTAGCTAGCACACACAGATAAAGATCCCCCGTGTAGCCTGTAACAGACTGTCGGGGCAAGTGCTGTTAGCTAGCACACACAAAGACAAAGATCCCCCATGTAGCTTCAAACAGACTGTTGGGGCAAGTGTTGTTAGCACATACAGATAAAGATCCCCCGTGTAGCCTGTAACAGACTGTTGAGGCAAGTGCTGTTAGCTAGCACACACACAGATAAAGATCCCCCGTGTAGCCTGTAACAGACTGTCGGGGCAAGTGCTGTTAGCTAGCACACACAAAGACAAAGATTCCCCGTGTAGCCTGTAACAGACTGTTGGGGCAAGCGCTGTTAGCTAGCACACACAAAGACAAAGATTCCCCGTGTAGCCTCAAACAGACTGTTGGGGCAAGTGCTGTGTTTGCGATTAGCAGCACCTGTGAAGGTCGGAACGGCGCATGGGGGGGGGGGGGGGGTGGCCAGCAACCACGCCAAGGCCGCCTTTGTCGCTACTGGCAGGAGGTCGCGGGACAGACCCAGCAGGTGCCATTGGGGTTGACTGACTGAGATGACTGGGATGTGACTGAGATGTGACTGAGATGACTGAGATGCGACTGGCTGATGCACCGCCTTGGTTCCCCTGCTGTGCCAACTTGCTGAGTTTTATCCGCCCGGCGCTCCGCTCGTTGTTGTGAGCGTCGCTCCTCCGCCCTCCGTTGTTGTTGGAGGGCGACTGCCTCCAACTGCCCAGTAGCGTCCTTCACGAGCCTCCTCCTCCACAGAGGCCGATCTTGACACCGCTGGTACCAGTCATCGGCAAGTCCACTCAGCTCCACGTCCTCCTGTACCACATCACTTCATCTCTTCTCTAGCCCGTGCCGCGCCCGTTTAGTCCCCTCTATCCGACAGAACAAAAGCTGCTTGGGGCATGCGGTGGCTGGGAATGCGGGCTACATGACCCAGCCAACGCAGCCTCGCCTGCCGGAGGAGCTCACCGATGAGACTGCGTCCAGATCTGTCGAGGATTTGTGAGCTCCTCGCGCAAGCCAGCCTGGTTAAACTCGGGATGGATCGTTGATAAGCCAGCCTAAATGTTTCTAACCGGCGAAGATTTTCTATTGGGGGGGGGTCTACGTTTTGCAAGCATATAGCTGGGAGGGAATGATGTGGCCGAGAAGACCCGAAGCTTCGTGTGGAGCGACAGGCCAGGTAGCTTCCGCAAAGCAGATGATGAAAATAGAATGACGCTCGACTGATTCGGAGTGAGACCTCTGTTGCCAAACCGGTGTTCGTCATGAACACACTGCCCAGGTAAGGAAACCTATCCACTCTCTCCACCGCTGCCCCATCACTCGTGGGGAGTTGGGGGTGGTGGAGGGTGAAGGATTTGATGATCTAAAATACCCCGACAGGTGCTTTGACTTTGTCAAGCTTAGTGGCACCTTTAGAGGTTCAGCAGCAGTCTCCAGCTCATTGAAGCGAGCAGGAAACACGAGATCGTGCGGCACACGAGATATTTTTGCATACGTAACAGGGAACACATCCCTTGACTCCGCCCGAGCATCAATCAGCCCTCCCGCTGTGTCTGTTCCAGATGGAAATTCCACCGGTACCGCCATGGAAACCTTCTCGAACAACGTGGTCATAAAAACATATATTTTTTTGTTAAATAGCGTTAGGGGTCAGAGGGCATCGCTGTCGCACCCCAAGGTGAACAGGGGAATGGCTCTGACTCCCGGCCACGCAGATTTATCCGGGCCTGCCCACCATCCTGAAGGCCCTCCGTTAATGGTTGCGAGCAGAGAGTCAGGGACCACCACAATCACGAAGAAGAAGAATCCCACCCCCCCAGGAACCCTGGCTTCGACAATGACAGACTGTCGGGGCAAGTGCTGCTCGCGAGTAGCAGCAGCAGCACCTATTGAAGGCCGGCAACTGTGGCGCACGAGGGGGTGGGTGGCCAGTACCACGCCCGGCCGCCTTTGTCTCCCCCCGGTGGCGATGTTTACACACCGCACCAGGTACCCATTTGAGGCTGAGTCGACCTAGGGGAGGCCCATGACCTGTTCAGATCATGGCGATGCTCACGACCCTGTTCAGATAATCGTCACCGGGGGTGTTGGTGGCAGTGAGCGGGGAATCGAACCAGGGTCGCTGGGTTCGTAGCGCAGCATAGCGCTAACCGCTGCGCCACCGCTCCCCACATTCGCGTGCACACAGACAAAGTTCCCCCGTGTGGCCTTCAGAGAGTGTTGGGGTAAGTGCTGCTCAATGAGCACACAATGACACTGGATCGCACACGCTCGCACTTAAAGACAGACTCGCACATTCCATACCTGTCAAACCCCTTATCAGTGACCTACCTTATTACAGATAACATTCAGAACGTATCGGTAAACCCCGTGCCCCTTATAAATCCCAACGTTAGTCCTAAAAAAAGTCCCATCACGAGGAGAGAAACACAAACAAATAGTCAAAAGTTATGTTACGAAACAAGAACTGTTTTACGTATTAATTTTGATACTTGGTGTCAATCATGCTACTTATCATGCTCCGAGTGTCTGTGATCTTGCATGCTGATGCTGTTGCTCGCTTGATATGTGGATGCGCACACTCACACACCTGTCAAATCCCTTATCAGTGCCCTACTTTATTACAGATCAAATTCAGAACGTATTGGTCAGCCCCCGTGCACCTTATAAATCCCAACGTTCATCCTACAAAAGTGCCATCACGAGGAGAGAAACACAAACAAATTGACAATAATTATTATTTTTTGGTGCCCGTAATTTGAAACGGCTGTACGCCGTATGGACCTGAAGACTCGATTGCTTCCAAGAAAGCACGTGTTCCAAGCGTGCGTGTTGACACGACCGTGACATTCAACTCTCACGCGCAAACTCACCCCGAACACCCTTGCTGGCACTCTCACCGCCTAAAGCACAACAACACCAAACAACAACAACAACAATAAACAACAACAATCGCCGGTCACGCGACCGCGCCCCGTGCCGGGCCGAGGTGGCGCGGTCATTCTCTCTGCGATTGATTTTCTCGTAGCACCGATTTTGTGTGTGTCGGGGTGGGTGGGTGGTGGGGGGTTGTTCCTCTTCATTTTGGCCGCCCTGAGCTTTCGTCAGCCCACCGTGCTCCTCGACACCACCACCCCCCTCCTCCTCCTCCTCCAAGCAAACACAAAAAACCATCCCATTTTCTTGCGAGAGACAAGTCCTAGCCAGCTTTTGTCTTTATACATATTCCTTTTTTTTTTAAACACACACCACACCAGACACTGCCGCACACGCCACCAGCTGCTAGCGGCAGATATCCTCCTGCCGTGTTCTCTTACCCACTTGTGCATTGATTCTAAAAGCTCTTGCACTCCCCCCCCCAATCTGCCACGCATTGATAACTCTCCCGTAAGGTCGGCTACGATCCGATGATTTGTCATTTTCTGGTTTTAAAACACCCGCGATGTTTTATTAGCACCCCCCCTCCCCCCCATCATCGATTCACCACCACCATCATCACTATCACCACCATCATCACTGCCACCACCATCATCATCACTACCACCATCATTACTACCACCACCATCATCACTACCACCACCATCATGATCACTACCACCACCGCCACTACCACCATCGTCATCACTACCACCACCATCACCACTACCACCACCACCATCATCACTACCACCACCATCACCATCATCACGACCACCATCATCACCACCACCATCACCACCACCACCGCCATCATCACTACCACCATCATCACCACCACAACCCCCATCATCAGTACCACCACCATCTCCACCACCATCATCACTACCACCATCATCACCGCCTCCATCATCATCACTACCACCATCATCACCGCCACCATCATAACCACCACCACGTTTCGTCTTCTTGAGTTGTTTTAACTTCACAGTTTCAATTTGAAGATGTCTTTGGGGGTTTTTTTTCCATGAAAAAATATTCACATTACTATTTAAGACGTGCGTGCACAGACTAATGTCACTCGTCTGTTGCATTGCCAATGTCGTTGTTATCATAATGATTATAATCATTTTATGATTGTAATTACTAGCATGATAATTACATAATAATTATTAGTTTGGATATTTGGTGTTTCCATCCACATTGCCCATTTCTCAACAATATATTAAAGGTGGCATAGCTCAAACCGCTTGGCTTTTACCTTCTGTCTGAGACAGGCACGGAACTACCTTTGCAAGTCAAGTGCCCTATCGATTTATTTCACATTGCGAGAGAGAAGAGAGAGAGAGAGGGAGATGGGGGAGAGAGCGAGGGGGGGGAGAGAGCGAGAGAGAGAGAGGGAGGGAGAGAAAGAAGAAGAGGGAGAGAGAGCGAGACATTTTTTTGTTATTTAAGATTGTTTTTTCTCCCTCTCTCGAATTCACAAAAGACTTGACGGATTTGCCAAGGACCCACCAGGTATCTCTATTGGTCCACATGGGTTTAAGTCACCAAATGCTGCTCATTAATCTTTACCCTCCAAGAATAAGGGCCAGAAAAAAAACCGCCCTTCCATTGTGTGGCCACTCCAACCCCCGCCCACCGTTTAATATCTCACACACGGAAGGAACGCAGCCCACCCACCACTCACACGGATAGCCTCAACATCGGCTCTCCGGGGCGAAACACACGTGTACACGCGAAGACAGTCGTCGACTTACGAACACTCGTGCTTACGAGCGCCCGTACTTACGAACACCCACAATTGCCAACAACGCCCATGCTTACGAACGCCCGTGCTTGTGAACGTCCGTACTTAACAACACCCGTACTTACGAACACCCATACTACGAACACCCATACTTACAAACACCCGTACTTACGAACACCCATACTACGAACACCCATACTTACGAACACCCATACTACGAACACCCATACTTACAAACACCCGTACTTACGAATGCCCGTACTTATGAACGTCCGTACTTACAAACACCCATCGTGACGAACGCCCGTACCTACGAACGCCCGTACCTACGAACGCCCGTACCTACGAACGCCCGTACCTACGAACGCCCGTACCTACGAACGCCCGTACCTACGAACGCCCGTACCTACGAACGCCCGTACCTACGAACGCCCCGAGGGCTGCCCGTACTGTCACGTGCATACCGGCACGGAGCACGTGGTGGAGGGGTGGGTGGGTGGGGAAAGGTTTGGTATGGCCAACAAACACCCACGCACCCACGCACCTACCCACGCACCTACCCACGCACCCACGCACCTACCCACGCACTCACCCACGCACCTACCCACGCACCTACCCACGCACCCCCGCACCTATCCACGCACCTACGCACCTACCCACGCACCCACGCACCTACCCATGCACCCACGCACCCACCCACGCACCCACGCACCTACCCACGCACCTACGCACCTACCCACGCACCTACGCACCTACCCACGCACCCCCGCACCTACCCACGCACCTACGCACCTACCCACGCACCCACGCACCTACCCATGCACCCACGCACCTAACCACGCACCCACACACACACCCACGCACCTACCCACGCACCTACCCACGCACCTCCCCACGCACCTACCCACGCACCCACGCACCTACCCACGCACCCACGCACCTACCCACGCACCCCCGCACCTACCCACGCACCTACCCACGCACCCACGCACCTACCCATGCACCCCCGCACCTACCCACGCACCTACGCACCTACCCACGCACCTACCCATGCACCCACGCACCTAACCACGCACCCACACACACACACACACGCACCTACCCACGCACCCACGCATCTACCCACGCACCTACCCACGCACCTACCCACGTATCCACACACCCACACACCTACCCATGCACCCACACACCTACCCACGCACCCACGCACCTCCCCACGCACCCACGCACCTCCCCACGCACCTCCCCACGCACCTACCCACGCACCCACGCACCTACCCACGCACCCCCGCACCTACCCACGCACCTACCCACGCACCCACGCACCTACCCATGCACCCCCGCACCTACCCACGCACCTACGCACCTACCCACGCACCTACCCATGCACCCACGCACCTAACCACGCACCCACACACACACACACACGCACCTACCCACGCACCCACGCATCTACCCACGCACCTACCCACGCACCTACCCACGCATCCACACACCCACACACCTACCCATGCACCCACACACCTACCCACGCACCCACGCACCTCCCCACGCACCCACGCACCTCCCCACGCACCTCCCCACGCACCTAACCACGCACCCACGCACCTACCCACGCACCCCCGCACCTACCCACGCACCTACGCACCTACCCACGCACCTACGCACCTACCCACGCACCCACGCACCTACCCACGCACCTCCCCACGCACCCACGCATCTAACCACGTACCTAACCACGCACCCACGCACCTACCCACGCACCCACGCACCTACCCACGCACCCACGCGTATAAATTGCACGCGTAAGCTTTCACAAAGAGAAAGATCCCTCCGGTCCCCGTCCAGGCTTTGAGCAGGCAGTTGGGGCAAGTGCTGCTCGCGATTAGCAACCTCTCCACGAAGGCCGGCACGGCGCTACGAGGGAGGGGAGGGGTGGCCAGCGCCACGCCCGGCCGCCTTTGTCTTCCCAAACGCTGATGTTTTCAAAGAAAAATCAAGATCCTCCGTATAGCCTGAACAGACTGTTGGGGCAAGTGCTGTTAGCGAGCACCTCTGAAGGACGAGGGGGTGGGTGGCCAGCACACCACGCCCGGACGCCTTTGTCTCCCCAGTAGCGATGTTTACTACACACCGTATCCAGGTACTCATTTGAGGCTGAGTCGACCTAGGGGAGGCCCAGGACCCGGTTCAGATAATCGTCACCGGTGTTGGCCGTGAGCGGGAATCGAACCCGGGTAGCCGGGTTCGTAGTGCAACGTAGCGCTAACCATTATGCTGCCACTGCTGAAAAACACACCCACACAGCATATTTGTCAATTGCATGAACCCGCGAATGTAATTAGTCCCTAGAGCAGTGGTTCTTCTTAACCCGGGGGTGCCACGCCACCCCCTGGGGGTGTGAGATGCCCTTTCTGGGTGTGCGAGACGTGGCCAGACTTTTTTTTTTAGTTAGGAATGGTGAATCATCGAAAAGACAAATTAAGCACGTGGTAACGTAAGTAACACAACTCGCTTTGTTTCATCCAAACCCTCTATGTAGTTACCACATTCTCCTGCGGAGGGAGGAGGAGCTGGTAGGAACGTTGGGTTGCTCGGTCAATGGCCAGGGTCAACGGCACCACCACGTGGTGTGTTCAGCACAATATGCCCGACTGTGAGGGCGGGCACAAGCCTGGCGTGAGTAGGTGAAACGTTGAGTTTTATAAGGGCACCACAAGGTGAACAGCCCCTCCCCACCCAGCCCCTCCCCTCCCATGTTTGGATGCACGACGGACGGACGGACACAATAATCCACTGCGGGCTGCTGGTGTAACCAGGAGGTTCCTACCAGTATTAGCATTGTACTTTTTTAACGATTGAGAATCAAAGGCGTGCAAGGCAGCAGTCGAGGCTAAGAATCACTGAACTAGATGTTGTCATATTGCCAGAATGTCATATCTGGGCATCTGTGATCAAAGAACGTAATAGCTCATCGGGTTTCTCCGGTGTAAATAAATATTCCGATTCCGATCACGTCTGGTTTCCGCCATAACATCACGCTACGTGGCATGTACACTGGACGTAATTATTGTAACGATTAAATACCTATCAAACCCCAATTAGTGCCCTACCTCATTACAGACCGATTCAGAACTTATTGGTCACCCCGTGCCCCTTATCAATCTCAAACAAATTTGAAAGAAAAAAAATGTTGCCCGTATTGAAACGGCTGCACGCAGTACGGAGCTGAACACTCAATTTTCCCTGTACAAGAATACGGGCTAAAGCGTATGGATTGACAGCAATACGATTATACTTGCATTATTTTATCACCATTATTATCACTACCACAAAGCGTGCTTGCTTGCCCAGGAGAAGTCTCACTGAGTGTCTCAAGAATGGCTTTCAGGAGGGTCCTGCCACAGGTTATGTTTTTTTTTTTGCGGTAGAGAGCAATGATTGCTCGCTCCGTGTGTGATTTCAATCCTCCACTGTGGAGGGCACAGGTGGAGCATCTGCCAGTCGTCTGTCAGTCAACCCATGACACCTGCTGGGTCTGTCCCGTGACCTGCCGATGAGCGGTACCAGCGGTGTGTCAAGATCGGCCTCTGTGGAGGAGGAGGCTCGTGAAGGACGCCGCTGCTACTGGGCAGTTGGAGGCAGTCGCCCCTCCAGCAACAACGAAGGGCAGAGGAGCGACACCCACAACAACGAGCGGAGCGCCGGGTGGCTAAAGCACAGCAAGTTAGCACAGTAGGGGGCACAGATGGTGCATCGGCCAGTGAACTCAGTCAACCCATAGCACCTGGGTCTGCCCCGTGACCTCCTGCACCTAGCCTGGCACAGCAGTACAACCCATGCCGCCAGCTGGGTCTGACCCCGTGACTTCCTGCACCTAGCCTGGCACAGCAGTACAACTCATGGCGCCTGCTGGGTCTGACCCCGTGACCTCCTGCACCTAGCCTGGCACAGCAGTACAACCCATGCCGCCTACTGGGTCTGACCCCGTGACCTCCTGCACCTAGCCTGGCACAGCAGTACAACCCATGCCGCCTACTGGGTCTGACCCCGTGACCTCCTGCACCTAGCCTGGCACAGCAGTACAACCCATGCCGCCTACTGGGTCTTACCCCGTGACCTCCTGCACCTAGCCTGGCACAGCAGTACAACCCATGCCGCCTACTGGGTCTGACCCCGTGACCTCCTGCACCTAGCCTGGCACAGCAGTACAACCCATGGCGTCTGCTGGGTCTGACCCCGTGACCTCTTGCACCTAGCCTGGTACGGCAGTACAACCCATGGCGTCTGCTGGGTCTGACCCCGTGACCTCCTGCACCAAGCCTGGCGCAGCAGTACAACCCATGCCGCCTGCTGGGTCTGACCCCGTGACCTCCTGCACCTAGCCTGGCACCAGGCGCCACTTGGTACGGGTGAAGGGCGGTTGTTGTTATTGCGATTTCAAATCGAATGACTTGTTGGTGTAAATTATTTATTCTTATTTTAAACAAAAAATTGCAACAACCGTGGCCACGCTTATGGAGTCTCGAATGTCCCCCTGCGTAGGCGCGGAGTATTTGCGCGACTACTTACGGTTGTTACCATGATAATCATAACAACAACAGCAATAATAACCAGGGCTGCCGCGAGTTTGTCAAACACGCGAACCTCTTGCAAAGGCAAGCAGCGGACGCGATGCCAACCGCTGGGCCACTGCCACTTAACAACAACAACCACTACAAACACCACAAGAACAACAACAACAAGCACCACAAGAACAACAACAACAACCACTACAATAACAACCACAACAACCACTACAATAACAACCACTACAACCACCACAAGAACAACAACAACAGCCACTACAACAACCACAAGAACAACCACAAGAACAACAACCACTCAAACAACCACTACAACCACCACAAGAACAACAACAACAACCACTACAACAGCAACCACTACAACCACCACAAGGACAACAACAACAATAGCCACAACAAAAACCACAAGAACAACCACAAGAACAACAACAGCAACCACTACAACCACCACAAGAACAACAACAACCACTACAATAACAACCACTACAACCACCACAAGAACAACAACAACAACCACTACAACAGCAACCACTACAACCACCACAAGAACAACAACAATCACTACAACAGCAACCACTATAACCACCACAAGAACAACAACAACCACTACAATAACAACCACTACAACCACCACAAGAACAACAACAACAATAGCCACAACAAAAATCACAAGAACAACCACAAGAACAACAACAACAGCAACCACTACAACCACCACAAGAACAACAACAACAACCACTACAACAACAACCACTACAACCACCACAAGAACAACAACAACCACTACAACAACAACCACTACAACCACCACAAGAACAACAACAACCACTACAACAACCACTACAACCAGCACAAGAACAACAACAACCACTACAACAACAACCACTACAACCACCACAAGAACAACAACAACCACTACAATAACAACCACTACAACCACCACAAGAACAACAACAACAACAACCACTACAACAACCACTACAACCACCACAAGAACAACAACAACCACTACAATAACAACCACTATAACCACCACAAGAACAACAACAACCACTACAACAACCACTACAACCACCACAAGAACAACAACAACCACTACAACAACCACTACAACCACCACAAGAACAACAACAATCACTACAACAGCAACCACTATAACCACCACAAGAACAACAACAACCACTACAATAACAACCACTACAACCACCACAAGAACAACAACAACAACAATAGCCACAACAAAAACCACAAGAACAACCACAAGAACAACAACAACAGCAACCACTACAACCACCACAAGAACAACAACAACAACCACTACAACAACAACCACTACAACCACCACAAGAACAACAACAACCACTACAACAACAACCACTACAACCAGCACAAGAACAACAACAACCACTACAACAACAACCACTACAACCAGCACAAGAACAACAACAACCACTACAACAACAACCACTACAACCACCACAAGAACAACAACAACCACTACAATAACAACCACTACAACCACCACAAGAACAACAACAACAACAACCACTACAACAACAACCACTACAACCACCACAAGAACAACAACAACCACTACAATAACAACCACTATAACCACCACAAGAACAACAACAACCACTACAACAGCAACCACTACAACCACCACAAGAACAACAACAACAACAACAATAGCCAAAACAAAAACCACAAGAACAACCACAAGAACAACAATAACAGCAACCACTACAACCACCACAAGAACAACAACAACCACTACAACAACAACCACTACAAACACCACAAGAACAACAACAACCACTACAACAGCAACCACTACAACCACCACAAGAACAACAACAACCACTACAACAACCTCTACAACCACTTCAACCACCACAAGAACAACAACCACTACAACAGCAACCACTACAACCACCACAAGAACAACAACAACCACTACAACAACCACTACAACAACCACCACAGCAACAGCCACCACCACAACAACCACCGCAACAACCCCCAACAACAACCACAACAACAACCACCAACCACAGCAACAGCCACCACCACAACAACCACTGCAACAACCCCCAACAACAACCACAACAACAACCACCAACCACAGCAACAGCCACCACCACAACAACAACCACAACAACAACAACCACCAACCACAGCAACAGCCACCACCACAACAACCACCGCAACAACCCCCAACAACAACCACAACAACAGCCACCACCACAACAACCACCGCAACAACCCCCAACAACAGCCACAACAACAACAACCACCAACCACAGCAACAGCCACCACCACAACAACCACCGCAACCACCCCCAACAACAACCACAACAACAACAACCACGAACCACAGCAACAGCCACCACCACAACAATCACCGCAAAAACCCCCAACAACAACCACAATAACAACCACCAACCACAGCAACAGCCACCACCACAACAATCACCGCAAAAACCCCCAACAACAACCACAACAACAACCACCAACCACAGCAACAGCCACCACCACAACAACCACCGCAACAACCCCCAACAACAACCACAACAACAGCCACTACCACAACAACCACCGCAACAACCCCCAACAACAACCACAACAACAACAACCACCAACCACAACAACAGCCACCACCACAACAACCACCCCCGCAATACATCTCCAAGTTATTTTGTGCTCCACCTCCTCCCTCCTCCCTCCTCTCACCTCCACGTGTTTCCGTGACCCCGTGACATCTGAAGTGCTTACGGGGACCCTCTGGGAAGATAATGTCTCAGCGTTGGGATTGTGTGTGAGCGTGGTGGTGGTGGTAGTGGGTCTCTGTCTGTGTGTATGTGTGGTTAGAAACATTTGGGCTGGCTCGCCTATGATCCCGTCTAGGGTTTAACCAGGCTGGATTGTGCGAGGAGCTCACGAATCCTTGAAAGATCTGGACAAAGTCTCATCGGTGAGCTCCTCCGGCAGGCAAGGCTGAGTTGGCTGGGTCATGTTGCCCGCATGCCCAGCCACCGCATGCCTAAACAGCTTTTGTTCGGCCGGATCGAGGGGGCTAAACGGGCGCGGCACGGGCTAGAGAAGAGATGGAGTGATGTGGTACAGGAGGACGTGCAGCTGAGTGGACTTGCCGATGACTGGTACCAGCGGTGTCAAGATCGGCCTCTGTGGAGGAGGCTCGTGAAGGACGCTGCTACTGGGCAGTTGGAGGCAGTCGCCCTCCAACAACAACGAAGGGCGGAGGAGCGACGCTCACAACAACGAGCGGAGCGCCGGGTGGCTAAAGCACAGCAAGTTGGCACAGTAGGGGGCACAGATGGTGCATCGGCCAGTGAACTCATTCAGTCAACCCATGGCACCTGGGACTGTCCCGTGACCTCCTGCCAGCGGGTATTCGACACTTCCCGTTGCCGTAATGTGTTTCACTCATATTGCAACATCTCGACCGAAGTCATAGCGACCCCACATTACAGACAGGGCCAACGAATGATCCCTTTGGTCAATGTGTCCGAGATTCTTCATGGTGAGTCACTGATAGCAACACGACATCACGCTCGAGTTGCACTCACATTGGACCATCGCGATCGGACATGGTCCAAGGTGGGTGAAGAGAGACGGACAGAGCCAACGCATCATCCGTCTCCAACTTCATAGTTGGAAACGCCCGGTTAGGAGCGCGGCTGGACTTGCAAATCCAGATGTCGCCAGACCGATTCCATCTCCCGGCGTGGTAATTTAACCAAAGTGCGCGCGACTTAAAGCTTTCGTGACTGCGGGAATTCATATTCTTTGGGTCTTTCGGTAAAAGCCACGTAGATTGGGGTAAAAAAAAAATAACAACAAAAAATTACGACGTTCCGATCGCAACACCACAAGCGGTCTTCCTGATGACGATCGCTTGTGTTGCGATCGAAACGTCGGAGTTTTTTGTTGTTATATTTTTTTAACCTATCTACGTGACTCTTACGAAAGACCCAAAGAATATAAAGTGTGCACGTTTCTTAAATGCCCCATCCCTCGCCGAGCAGCCTGAACGGGTACCACCACAGCGAGGCATCATAGAGAGAGATCGCACGTGGTGGGGCAGAGTCTGGGAACTCCACGAGACAGCGTGGATGAATAATCCGAAGCTTGGGAATTGATGATGCAGTTGGAACTTGTGTGATGTGTGCATTTATTAAAGGGGCGCCCCGCTGGGGAGATGGTCACTTCCTCACCGGGTATGAAGGAGGCCGTGGGTTCGATCCCGACCCTGACGCCTGCTGCTGTTTATTTTGAGTTTGCGTGTCTCTTTTTCATCATCATCATCACGGTGGCTATGAGATGTTGACTACCTCGCCTGGTGTGCAGGAGGTCGTGGGTACGATCCCGACCCTGACGCCTGCTGCTGTATATTTGGAGTTTGCGTTTCTCTCTCTCTCATCATCATCACGGTGGCTATGAGATGTTAACTACCTCGCGTGGTGTACAGGGGGTCGTGGGTTCGATCCCGACCCTGACGCCTGCTGCTGTATATTTGGAGTTTGCGTCTCTCTCTCTCTCTCCCTGTGGTCGCGTGGATTTTTTCTCCGGCTCTTCGGCCTTTTCTCTCCACATTTAGAATCATGCATTCGAGATTATTTTGAGGGTTTCGGCGCTCTAAAAGTCCAAATGATGGACAGACTTTGTTGAGCTATCATTTGCGTGAGCCAATTCGCTTCCGAAAATTAAGTTAATACCTAAGTGGGCTTTGCCTGCTAGGATGGGGATGGTTTCGTGTTGTGTTTGTTTGTGTTACCTGTTTACCTCTCTTGTACTTTGCACGACGATCGTGTTGTTGTTGTTGTTGTTTGTTGCTGTAACCTTCTTACCCCGTGTCCCGACAGGACATCTGTGAGAAAAAAAGAGCTTTGTAGCTCATCGGATTCCTCCAGTATGAATCAATACTTCTGAGTCTAATTATCGTGGCTTCCCTCTGTCCGGCAGAGGCTCTTCCGGCTAACAGTGGCGTGGGCTGGCAAGTCAAACTAAAGTAAAACTATTTTTTTTTAACCAGCTGCTCAGTAGCTCATTTTCAGACGCGACCTGGCTATCACAAATGATAGCCCAAGGAAAAATGGATTATCGTCATCACGTGGAAATGGCTAGCAGCAGCCAAAGACTCTAAACGCGTGGTGATGTTTAATTCTAAATGTGGTGGGGAAAACCGGTAGGACCCGGAGAACAATTCTACGCGAACACGGGGAGACAGGGAGATGCAAACTCCAAATATACAGCAGCAGTAGGCGTCAGGGTCGGGATCGCACCCACGACCTCCTGTATACCAGGCGAGGTAGTTAACATCTCCTAGCCACCGTGATGATGATGTTGAGAGAGAGAGACACGCGAACTCAAAATAAACAGCAGCAGGCGTCAGGGTCGGAATCGAACACACGAACCTCCTGCATACCAGGCGAGGTAGTTAACATCTCCTAGCCACCGTGGTGATGATGATGAGAGAGAGAGACACGCAAACTCCAAATATACAGCAGCAGCAGGCGTCACGGTCGGGTTCGTACCCACGACCTCCTGTACATCAGGCGAGGTAGTTAACATCTCCTAGCCACCGTGATGATGATGAGAGAGAGACACGCAAACTCCAAATATACAGCAGCAGGCGTCAGGGTCGGGATCGCACCCACGACCTCCTGTACACCAGGCGAGGTAGTTAACATCTCATAGCCACCGTGATGATGATGAGAGAAAGAGAGAGACAAGCAAACTCCAAATATACAGCAGCAGCAGCAGGCGTCAGGGTCGGGTTCGAACCGACGAACCTCCTGCACACCAGGCGAGGTAGTTAACATCTCCGAGCCACCGCGTCTCAATTGCAGGGCCTAGCGCCTTTAACCTCATTGACTGGACGTCTCTGGGGAGAGAGGGGGGGGGCGGTGGAGGGGGGCGGGGGGCTAGGGGGGAGGGGGCGGGGCGGTGGGTTACGGCTCGCGACACCTGCGCGTGATGACTGCGCTCACCTGACAAACCTTGCGCCTCGGGGTTGAATTTCGCTCAGGAATTTAAACGGCGGCTCGGATTTCGTCCATCAGCCCCCCCCCACCCCACCCCCACGCGGTGATTTAGAGAGCAGCGCGCCTCTGCCTTCCCCCGGCGGGCGATGTTTACTAACACACCGCACTGGGTAGCCGTTTGAGGCCGAGTCGACCTAGGGGAGGGCCCATGACCGGCTCAGATCGCCGTCACTGGTTGTTGTTGGCCCCTGTGCGGGACTCGAACTCAGGTCGCCGGTTCCGTGGCGCGCGCGGTGATCTGGACAGCAGCGCGTCAATGGTGAACAAATGCGGGGAGCGGTGGTGCAGCGGTTAGCGCTACGCCGCGCTACGAACCTGGCGACCCGAGTTCGATTCCCGCTCACGGCCAACACCGGTGGCAATGATCTGAACCGGTCATGGGCCTCCCCTATGTAGACTCAGCCTCAAATGGGTACCTGTTGCGGTGTGTAGTAAACATCGCCACTGGGGAGACAAAGACGGCCGGGCGTGGTGCTGGCCACCCACCCCCTCGTGTGCCGTGCAGGCCTTCAAAGGTTGCATCGCGCTAACAGCGCTTGCCCCTGGCCGTCTGTTAAAGTCTACAGGGAGATCTTTGTGTTTTGTATTCTATTTAAAATTAATTGCCTACTCGACAACATTAACATCGCGTTCATGGTAACGCCGCTCTGTTTAATTGCCAGAAAGGGTGAAAACATATTCTTATTTTTCATCATCTTGGATTGTGGGGAAATAGGTATCCCCCAGATATAACCGCTCGATCCGAGCTGCATGTGTTCTGATGATACCGTTTTTGTTGGGGTTAGACCGCGCAAATATACAAATGTTGTGTCGTTAAACCCGCCACCACCCGACACAACCAACAGGTAAGAGGTCTGTCACGTAAACAGAACGTGGCCGATTCGTCACTGGTACAGCCACACCGGTTGTGTGTTGGAGGAGACAAGCCACAACATTAACAATCTGAGTAACGACGTTTCGCCAGTAATTACAACCAGCTTCATCAGGTGACAGCCAGATTTGGCATGTTCCGTTTACGTGGCAACCCTTTACTAAATTTTGATTTAAAGCTTTCGTGACTTGCAGGGATTCATATGCTTGGTTCTTTCGGTAAAGTCACCACGTAGAAGGTGAAACAATAAAATTATAAAAATATAAAACAATACAATTCTCACGACGTTTCGACTGCAACACAAGCAGCAATCATCATCACTTTTTTCAAATTTTCTTGTTGTGGTTTTCACACCTCGTGATGATTGCTTGTGTTGCAGTCGAAACGTCGTGATAATTTTATTGTTTTACATTTTTATTATTTTATTGTTTCACCTTCTACGTGGTGACTTTACCGAAAGAACCAAGAATATGAACCCTTTACTAGTTGGCCGTGTCGGGTGGTGGCGGGTTTAACGACACACATGTATATATTCACGCGATGTAACCCCTCCCCCCCCCAAAAAAACCCCCCTGTATTATGGATGAATTTGGTCGCGAAAGTCTACGACGTGTTAAAGTGTCCTGATGCTTGCATTGTCTCTGTACTGTTCACACTTTTGCTCTAACACTGGTGGTGCAATGCCACAGAGGAGGGCTGCTGTCTCTGCTGTAGGCCAATCAGTTTCAAAGACAACGCGTAGATTGTAATCATCAGAGCCACGCTTGTGTGCACGTTTTTTTTTTGCCACGTGTGTAGTGGGTTCGAATTAGGTGCGAGCGCGCACACACACACACACAGCTTGGAGGGAACACTATTCATTAGAACGGTAAGTAATATAACACTGTGCATAAGGTGGTGACCACCTTCCTCAACTCATTAACACTCTGGAACACTACACAGCGTGACCCGGGCAGGCAACGGGCTGCCTGGTCCCGGCCGACGACCGATGATGCCGTCTTCACTTCGGGTTCAACAGCCCCGCTCTGCCATTCACACCTCGCTTATCACCGCAACTGGCGTGTCCGGCTCCGCCCAGGCCACGCCTCCCTTCCCCCACCTCTGGGAAGGTCCCGGTCCTCCACCACGCGACCACCCCCCCCCCCCAGGCAGCCCCCAGGATCTCGTACGGGCCGACACAGTAGTGACGTCATACAGTGATGGGAAAAAAAGTATTTGATCCCCTGCTGATTTTGTACGTTTGTCCACTGACAAATAAATGATCAGTCTATAATTTTAATGGTAGGTTTATTTGAACAGTGAGAGACAGAATAACAACAACAAAATCCAGAAAAGCGCATGTCAAAAATGTTATAAATTGATTTGCATTTTAATGAGGGAAATAAGTATTTGATCCCCTCTCAATCAGAAAGATTTCTGGCTCCCAGGTGTCTTTTATACAGGTAACGAGCTGAGATTAGGAGCACACTCTTAAAGGGAGTGCTCCTAATCTCAGCTTGCTACCTGTATAAAAGACACCTGTCCACAGAAGCAATCAATCAGATTCCAAACTCTCCACCATGGCCAAGACAAAAGAGCTCTCCAAGGATGTCAGGGACAAGATTGTAGACCTACACAAGGCTGGAATGGGCTACAAGACCATTGACAAGCAGCTTGGTGAGAAGTTGACAACAGTTTGTGCGATTATTCGCAAATGGAAGAAACACAAAAGAACTGTCAAAGTGTTGTGGTCAGATGAGACCAAAATGGAGCTCTTTGGCATCAACTCAACTCGCCGTGTTTGGAAGAGGAGGAATACTGCCTATGACCCCAATAACACCATCCCCACCGTCAAACATGGAGGTGGAAACATTATGCTTTGGGGGTGTTTTTCTGCTAAGGGGACAGGACAACTTCACCGCATCAAAGGGACGATGGAGGGAGCCATGTACCGTCAAATCTTGGGTGAGAACCTCCTTCCCTCAGCCAGGGCATTGAAAATGGGTCGTGGATGGGTATTCCAGCATGACAATGACCCAAAACACACGGCCAAGGCTGGAGTGGCCTAGCCAGATTCCAGACCTTAATCCCATAGAAAATCTGTGGAGGGAGCTCAAGCTTCGAGTTGTCAAACGTCAGCCTCGAAACCTTAATGACGTGGAGAAGATCTGCAAAGAGTGGGACAACATCCCTCCTTAGATGTGTGCAAACCTGGTGGCCAACTACAAGAAACGTCTGACCTCTGTGATTGCCAACAAGGGTTTTGCCACCAAGTACTAAGTCATGTTTTGCAGAGGGGTCAAATACTTATTTCCCTCATTAAAATGCAAATCAATTTATAACATTTTTGACATGCGTTTTTCTGGATTCTGTTGTTGTTATTCTGTCTCTCACTGTTCAAATAAACCTACCATTAAAATTATAGACTGATCATTTCTTTGTCAGTGGGCAAACGTACAACATCAGCAGGGGATCAAATACCTTTTTTCCCTCACTGTATGTCACAACACATGTACTGTGTGTGGTACTGGTATGAACCTCCTGGTTACACCACCAGCTCACAGGGGATTATTGTGTCCGTCCGTCCGTCGTCATGCATCCAAAAAAATGGGAGGGGTGGGGCTGGATGGAGAGGGGAGGGTGGGGAGGGGCTGGGTGGGGAGGGAGGGGCTGCGTGGAGGGTGGGAGGGGGTGGGGCTGGGTGGGGAGTGGCTGGATGGGGAGGGTGGGGAGGGGCTGTTCACCCCGTGGTGCCCTTATAAAACTCAACGTTTCACCTACTCACGCCAGCTTGTGCACGCCCTCACAGTCGGGCATATTGTGCTGAACACACCACGTGGTGCCGCCGTTGACGCTGGCCATTGACCGAGCAACCCAACGTTCCTACCAGCTCCCTCCGCAGGAGAATGTGTTTAATGCGATAACTTGATTCATTGCAAACGGTGTCTCTTTTGTTGTTTGAACATCTGTTCTTATATTTTATCATCTTGGATACTGGCAGCAAGGTGTACCATGCAAAATAAAGGTGTTTGGGTTAGATCGCGTTACTTATAACCCTTCACGACCCGACACGGCCAAATAGTTTCAAAAAAATGCGTCGCGAAAGCCTACGTGTTAAAAGGTATCCCACGACGCTCTGACACGAGTGGCATTGCCCTTGTCCTGTTCGCCTTGTGGCGTTGTTCTCTCGTCTGACACTGGTGGTGAGACTGGGCCTGAAAAGAAGGCCGCCGTTGTCTCTGGTGTAGGCGAATCAGTCTCAAAGACAATGCCATATATATTACAACTAGCTTTACTAACCGGCTTCGCCCGGGACTTGGATTCACCACGCCCGGCCGCCTTTGTCTCCCCAGTGGCGATGTTCACACACCGCACCAGTTACTCGTTTTAAGCTGAGTCGACCTAGGGGAGGCCCAGGAACCGGTTCAAATAATCGTCACCGGTGGTGGCCGTGAGCGGGAATCGAACTCAGGTCGCCGGGTTCGTAGCGCGGCGTAGCGCTAACCGCTACACTACAATGCGTTACGCTTCCACACACACAGACACACACATACACACACACACAGACACACACACAGACACACACACACATACACACATACACACACATACACACACACACAGACACACAGACACATACACAGCGCGCTAACCGCTACACTACAATGCGTTACGCTTCCACGTGCGCGGGTCACGTGACAGATGTGACGTCACAGCTCACTTGCCGTGCAAAAAAAATCTATGCATTATTGAGCTCCCCCCCCCCCCCCCCCCCCAAAAAAGTGTATTTTTATAATGTTTGCATGGTGTACAGTCTGGAAAGTACCCACATGGCAAATTTCTAATTTGTTGCATGTCGGGAAGTACGCTAAACATTTTGAACAGACAACACATAATCACAACTTTGCCTTTTATATATATGGAGATAACAATTACTCTTTGGTTCTTTCGGTAAAGTCACGCGGGTGTTATTTTATACCTTATTATTATTGTTTTATACCTACTACGTGACTTGTATGTATTCCTGCAGTCACGAAAGCTTCAAATCAAGATGCAATATCATTATCAGAGCCATGTTTGTCTGCATGTTTTCCCAGAAGTACTGTGTGTGGTTCATGCAGACGATTCCTCGCAAACGGTGTCTCTTTTGGCGTTTGAACATCTTCACACATCCTGTTCAATTTCCAGAAAGGGTAAACACCTATTGTTGTTATTCTTAGCTCTTTCGGTAAAGTCACGTTGAAGGGAAACAATAAAATAACGGTCGTTTGTGTTATGGTCGAAACGTCGTGAGAATTTTTATTGTTTTATATATATATTTTATTATTTTATTGTTTCCCTTCAACGTAACTTTACTGAAAGAGCTAAGAATATGAATTACTGCAGTCACGAAAGCTTTAAATCAAAATTAAAAACCTATTGTTGTTTTTTTCTCATATCATTCATCATCTTCGCCATCATCCGGCCCATCGGTCGATTTCACTGCTGGATTGGCCACATCGCCTTGCGATGCTCACGATTCCAAGCCAGATACCTGCACACCGTGGTGTTCCATTCATTGGCTGCCGTTCCGTTATCAGTCCCCTCTCCAGCCGTCCCGTCTCCCCCCCCCCCCACCCTGTGAGCCACGTGTCCTCTTCGAGCCCATTGAACTGTCTGAATGAAGCCACTAACCTGCGGATGTCCTCTCATCGAGGTGTATCTCTCTCTGTCTAAACCAGCGGTTCTTCACCTTGACTGCAGCCTCGCTGCCCCTTGGTTCTCGGCCGTAAAACAAAAATGTAACAATATTCTTGGTTCTTTCGGTAAAGCCACGCAGAAGGGAAACGATGCAATAATAAAAATATAAAACAATATTTCGTGCATTTTTGTATCGTTATTTTATTGTTTCCCTTCTACGCGGTGACTTTACCGAAAAAAACAAGAATGTGAATCCCTGCAGTCGCGAAAGCTTTAAATAAAACAAAAAATGTACAATGTTAATAAATGCAGACTTTGATGAAAGAAGGTAAGTTGTTGCTTAACTTTGCCCCGTGCTTCATTTGTGTTTTCGATCATTCACCTTTCAAACACAAATCTGGCCGTGTCTCGCACACGCACCCAGAAAGGGGCATCTCGCACCCCCAGGCAGTGGCGTGACACCCCCAGGTTAAGAAGAACCACTGCTCTAAAACAGGTCCCTGCAGGGTGGGCTGGTAGGAACATTGGAATTTTGCGCAATTTTATGACATTGTTACGTAAAATTGTGCAAATTGAGAGCGTCTTCCCACCTTTTTGCCCTCAAAATCGTTGAGGGTTCTTCGGACAAATTAACCTCTGTAGAGGAATGGAATGGTGAAATCCTTATTGACTGAAATCTGCTCATTTTGGAGCAATGTATCATAAAATTGTTAAGGGCTGGGCCGAAAAATGACAACAATTACATTTTAAAATGAGGAATTGTTTCCCGGTATACGGTAGTATGGGGCTTTTGAAAGGGGACGGACGGACGGACACATTAATCTATTGCAGGCTGGTACACTCAGTTTACAACTTCGTTCCTACCAGTATAACCTAAATCATCATTGGAAACCTCATTTGCCAGTAACAAAATATGATCATTGTTTTTTTTACCCTTTTATCTGGCAACAAAACTGTCACCTTTTTTTACAAGGAGTCATGTTTACATTGACCACAATACCAGCGGTCGAAAGCGCAAACAAAACACAACTCTGATCATGTATGTGGCACTGTCCTTGAAATATGATTGGTCCACACCCGAGACAATGCACCATCTTTGAGTTGTGCGCCTTTTAGCGTCTTCTGGTCCAACACCAACGTGAGACGAGGCTCTAAAGAAAGCTGTCTCGGGTGTGGACCAATCAATTTCAAGGACAGTGCCACATACATTATCAGAGTTGTTGTGTTTTGTTTGCGTTCCGACCGCAGGTATTGTGGTCAATGTAAACATGCCTCCTTGTAAAAAAAGGTGTCAGTTTTGTTGCCAGATAAAAGGGTAAAAAAATCTAAATCATACTAATAGGGGGACATAGGCGACCGGGTGTGGTGCTGGCCACCCATGCCCTCGTGTGCCGTGTCGGCCTTCATAGGTGCTTTAGATTACTTTGTCTGCTATGAATTGCCACGTGATAAGCCACTTTGTTGAGCTATCATTTGTGGCCAGGTCGCTTCTGAAAAATAAGTTAATAACCTCAGCGGGCTTTACCTGGTGGTAAGATACAAAAACAATAATTCGTTTAATTTGCATATTTATAAGTTTACATTTTCTATACTTTGTACTTCTATCATGTTTTTTTTGTATTTTTTTTTTTACCCCATGCCCTTACTGGACATCTGTGAAAAAAGAGCTTTATAGCTCATCGGATTCCTCCTGCAGTGTAAATATTTCACATTCTTGTCTCTCAAACTCTTGTCGCAGGGTTCACAGTTCGCTGTGTAGTGTTGTTGTTGTTTGCTGTGTATTGTTGTTGTTGTTTGCTGTGTATTGTTGTTGTTGTTTGCTGTGTATTGTTGTTGTTGTTTGCTGTGTATTGTTGTTGTTGTTGTTTGCTTTGTATTGTTGTTGTTGTTTGCTGTGTATTGTTGTTGTTGTTGTTTGCTGTGTATTGTTGTTGTTGTTTGCTGTGTATTGTTGTTGTTGTTTGCTGTGTATTGTTGTTGTTGTTTGCTGTGTATTGTTGTTGTTTGCTGTGTATTGTTGTTGTTGTTTGCTGTGTATTGTTGTTGTTGTTTGCTGTGTATTGTTGTTGTTGTTGTTGTTTGCTGTGTATTGTTGTTGTTGTTTGCTGTGTATTGTTGTTGTTGTTTGCTGTGTATTGTTGTTGTTGTTTGCTGTGTGTTGTTGTTGTTTGCTGTGTATTGTTGTTGTTGTTGTTTGCTGTGTATTGTTGTTGTTGTTGTTTGCTGTGTATTGTTGTTGTTGTTTGCTGTGTATTGTTGTTGTTGTTGTTTGCTGTGTATTGTTGTTGTTGTTTGCTGTGTATTGTTGTTGTTGTTGTTTGCTGTGTATTGTTGTTGTTGTTTGCTGTGTATTGTTGTTGTTGTTGTTGTTTGCTGTGTATTGTTGTTGTTGTTGTTTGCTGTGTATTGTTGTTGTTGTTTGCTGTGTATTGTTGTTGTTTGCTGAGTGTTGTTGTTGTTTGCTGTGTATTGTTGTTGTTGTTTGCTGTGTATTGTTGTTGTTGTTTGCTGTGTGTTGTTGTTGTTGTTTGCTGTGTATTGTTGTTGTTGTTTGCTGTGTATTGTTGTTGTTGTTTGCTGTGTATTGTTGTTGTTGTTTGCTGAGTAATGTTGTTGTTGTTTGCTGTGTATTGTTGTTGTTCTTTGCTGTGTGTTGTTGTTGTTTGCTGTGTATTGTTGTTGTTGTTTGCTGTGTATTGTTGTTGTTGTTTGCTGTGTATTGTTGTTGTTGTTTGCTGTGTATTGTTGTTGTTGTTTGCTGTGTATTGTTGTTGTTTGCTGTGTATTGTTGTTGTTGTTTGCTGTGTATTGTTGTTGTTGTTTGCTGTGTATTGTTGTTGTTGTTTGCTGTGTATTGTTGTTGTTTGCTGTGTATTGTTGTTGTTGTTTGCTGTGTATTGTTGTTGTTGTTGTTTGCTGTGTATTGTTGTTGTTGTTGTTTGCTGTGTATTGTTGTTGTTTGCTGTGTATTGTTGTTGTTGTTTGCTGTGTATTGTTGTTGTTGTTTGCTGTGTATTGTTGTTGTTGTTGTTTGCTGTGTATTGTTGTTGTTGTTTGCTGTGTGTTGTTGTTGTTTGCTGTGTGTTGTTGTTGTGTATTGTTGTTGTTGTTGTTGTTTGCTGTGTGTTGTTGTTGTTTGCTGTGTATTGTTGTTGTTTGCTGTGTATTGTTGTTGTTGTGTATTGTTGTTGTTGTTTGCTGTGTATTGTTGTTGTTGTTTGCTGTGTATTGTTGTTGTTGTTTGCTGTGTATTGTTGTTGTTGTTTGCTGTGTATTGTTGTTGTTGTTTGCTGTGTATTGTTGTTGTTTGCTGTGTATTGTTGTTGTTGTTTGCTGCGTATTGTTGTTGTTGTTGTTTGCTGTGTATTGTTGTTGTTGTTTGCTGTGTATTGTTTTTGTTGTTGTTGTTTGCTGTGTATTGCTTTCATATGATGATTGCAATTTTTTTTTAAAGTTATACCGGCCAATAAAAAATGCCCCGCTCCCCATTACGCGGGGGCTGATCCCCCCCCTCCCCACTCCCCATTAGGTGGGGGCTGATCTCCCCCCATTAGGTGGGGGCTGATCTCCCCCTCCCCATTAGGTGGGGGCTGATCTCCCCCTCCCCATTCCCCATTAGGTGGGGGCTGATCTCCCCCTCCCCATTAGGTGGGGGCTGATCTCCCCCTCCCCATTAGGTGGGGGCTGATCTCCCCCTCCCCACTCCCCATTTGGTGGGGGCTGATCTCCCCACTCCCCATTAGGTGGGGGCTGATCTCCCCACTCCCCATTAGGTGGGGGCTGATCTCCCCACTCCCTATTATGTGGGGGCTGATCTCTCCCTCCCCCCATTAGGTGGGGGCTGATCTCCCCCTCCCCCCATTAGGTGGGGGCTGATCTCCCCCTCCCCACTCCCCGCGAGCGGGTGGGGTGCGACGTCTGCCTCCCCCACCCCCGTCCCCTCCGTGTTTCTCGGGGCGATCTCATTCCAATGGCTGTACCGATTTTTTTTTAATCATTGTGCGCCATCTACCGTTCATGAAGGTGAATCGAGCGAAAAGTTCCGAAGAGGCAAAACGGGACTTGGGCCTCCATATTTCTTTGGGTCTTTGGGTAAAGTCACGTAGATAAGATTCAAAGCAAATAACAACAAAATAACAAAACAAAAAAAAATACGACGTTTCGATCTCAACACAAGCGTTCTTCCCAATGCCGTTATTTTCTTTGAACCTATCCACGTGACTTTACCGAAAGACCCAAAGGATATGAATTCCCGCAGTCACGAAAGCTTCACGTCAATATTTGGACTTGCGTCTGTTTAATAGAGGTGTCTGGGTTCGATCGCGGAAATATATAAATGTTGCGTCGTTGAACCCGCCACCACCCGACGCGGCCAATTAGCAAGGTCGCGTCACGTGAACAAAACGTGGCCAATTCGTTACTAGCACAGCAGCTAAACTGGTTGCAGTCGTTGCAACAACCAGCAGCAGCAGCAGCAGCATCAGGCGGACAGCCACAGAGTTGTGGATAAGGGGGCCGTTCATAAATGACGTCACGCACCTGGGGGGGAGGGGTCAGACATTTATGACGAGGGGGGGGGGGGTTTGAGAAATGTGACGTCACGTCAAAATACCGCAACTTTATAAATAAATATAGACAACACGTTCTACTTAATTAAATAGAGTTTTTTTTTAAATAAATGTTTTTATCCTACAACATCAGAGTGCAGCGCCACATTAAATACGCACTACAATGACAATAGTTTAAAGCGATTTGAAGCATGTTTTATTTTTTTGTGTGTGTGGGGGGGGGGGCAGAGCTTTGTGACGTCATATTTGAGGGGGGGTCTGACTTTTTGTGACGCCGTTTGACGAGGGGGAGGGTCAAAAATCGTCCACAATCGCGTGACGTCATTTATGGACGGCCCCTAAAGCGTCCTCCTGCCTGGGTATTAAATGAGACGGAGGGGGTAAATATGATGTCCTCACTCGTGAGCCAATCAGGTTGCGAAGGTCAGCGGGGGTGGTGGGTTAATTTATGAATATGAATGACAATAGATGGCCATTACCGGTTGGGTTATGAATTGGTTAATTAACATACATTCTGCATTCTAGATTTGAAGCTTTCGTGACTGCAAGGATTCATGCTCTTTGGTTTTATCGGTAAAGTCACGTAGGTAAAAAATAAAATAAATGAAAATACATTTAGTTGTTTTCATTAATTGTATTTATTTTTTTGATGAGCTATAAAGCTCTTTTTCACGCGTCTTTTTCACACAAAACGCCTTGATGTACAGGCATGGTGTGAGTGCATAATGTACTGTAAACTCTTTGTTTTTTTCGGTAAAGTCACGTAGGTAAAAAAAAATCAATAAAATAAATGAAAGCTAAATGTATTTTCATTATGCACTCACACTATGCCTGTACATCAAGGCGTTTTTTTTGTGAAAAAGAGCTTTATAGCTCATCGGATTCCTCCGATTCCTCCGATGAGCTAGCGTGAATATGCCGACGGTTCTTAAGTTAAACCGCGTGGCTCGAACAACACCCACGTGGGGTCTAACCGGCTCCACGTGTTCCAACTCAAGACCCACGTGGTTCAACCAACCCCCACGTGGTTTAACTCAAACCCACGTGGCTCAACTCAAAACCCACGTGGCTCCACCAAACCCCACGTGGTTTAACTCAAAACCCACGTGGTTCAACCACACCCCATGTCGTGGCTCATCTCAAAGCCCACGTGGCTCAATCAAAGCCCACGTGGCTCAACCAAACCCCACGTGGTTTAACTCAAAACCCACGTGGCTCAACTCAAGTCCAACGTGGCTCACCTCAAACCCCACGTGGCTCAACTCAAAACCCACGTGGCTCACCTCAAAACCCACGTGGCTCAATCAAAACCCACGTGGCTCAACTCAAAACCCACGTGGCCCACCTCAAAACCCACGTGACCCACCTCAAAACCCACGTGGCTCAATCAAAACCCACGTGGCTCACCTCAAAACCCACGTGGCTCAACTCAAAACCCACGTGGCCCACCTCAAATCCCACGTGGCTCAACTCAAGACCCACGTGGCTCAACTCAAAACCCACGTGGCTCACCTTAAACCCCACGTGGCTCAACTCAAAACCCACGTGGCTCAACTCAAAACCCACGTGGCTCAACTAAAGCCCACGTTGCTCAACCAAACCCCACGTGGCTCAACTCAAAACCCACGTGGCTCAACTCAAAACCCACGTGGCTCAATCAAAATCCACGTGGCTCACCTTAAACCCCACGTGGCTCAATCAAACCCACGTGGCTCAACTCAAAACCCACGTGGTTTAACTCGAAACCCACGTGGCTCAACTCAAGACCCACGTGGCTCAATCAAAGCCCACGTGGCTCAACCAAACCCCACGTTAACTCAAACCCCACGTGGCTCAACTCAAGACCCACGTGGCTCAACTCAAAACCCACGTGGCTCAACTCAAAACCCACGTGGCTCAACTCAAAACCCACGTGGCTCAACTCAAAACCCACGTGGCTCAACTCAAGACCCACGTGGCTCAACTCAAAACCCACGTGGCTCACCTTAAACCCCACGTGGCTCAATCAAAACCACGTGGCTCAACTCAAACCCCACGTGACTCAACCAAAACCCACGTGGCTCAACTCAAGACCCACGTGGCTCAACTAAAGCCCACGTGGCTCAACCAAACCCCACGTGGCTCAACTCAAAACCCACGTGGCTCACCTTAAACCCCACGTGGCTCAATCAAAACCCACGTGGCTCAACTCAAAACCCACGTGGCTCAACTCAAAACCCACGTGGCTCACCTTAAACCCCACGTGGCTCAATCAAAACCCACGTGGCTCAACTCAAACCCCACGTGACTCAACCAAAACCCACGTGGCTCACCTCAAAACCCACGTGGCTCAACTCAAAACCCACGTGGCTCACCTCAAAACCCACGTGGCTCAACTCAAAACCCACGTGGCCCACCTCAAATCCCATGTGGCTCAACTCAAAACCCACGTGGCTCAACTCAAAACCCACGTGGCCCACCTCAAATCCCACGTGGCTCACCTCAAATCCCACGTGGCTCAACTCAAGACCCACGTGGCTCACCTCAAAACCCACGTGGCTCAATCAAAACCCACGTGGCTCAACTCAAACCCCACGTGACTCAACCAAAACCCACGTGGCTCAACCAAATCCCACGTGGCTCAACTCAAGACCCACGTGGCTCACCTCAAAACCAACGTGGCTCAATCAAAACCCACGTGGCTCACCTCAAAACCCACGTGGCTCAACTCAAAACCCACGTGACCCACCTCAAAACCCACGTGGCTCATATTCTTGGTTCTTTCGGTAAAGTCACGTTGAAGGGAAAAAATAAAATAATAAAAAATATATAAAACAATAAAATTCTAACGACGTTTCGACTGTAACACAAACAGTCATCATCAGGTGTGAAAACCAACGGCAAGAAACATTTGTATTTATTTATTTTTAAACGTTAGCACCACGGACAGCGATTTGCCAGTTTGTTTATAAGGACGAGTCCATCTGTGTTCGGAAAAGAGGAGGGGGGATTGAGCCACGTGGCTCAACTCAAAACCCCACGTGGCATCCTCACCACGTCGCATTTGGGTCACGTGGTCCCCACCCCCACCCTGCCCCGCCCCCTCAGTCTCGCGAGCGGAACCACGTGACCCCCCAACCCCGCGAGCGTGACCCCAGGAAGCGGAAACGAGGCGGCTCGCGCCATGAAAAGGTACGGAAGTTGAAATTAAAATTAAAGTTTTTTTTTATAATAATAATTTTTTTCCTCCTCGGTTATTTATCATTCACTTCTCCCCACCCCCCCCCCACCTCTCTCCCCACCCGTTTTAAAATCGTTCGATTTGTTAGTTAATAATATTTTTTTACAAAAAATTTGTTGCAATGTGTGAGCTAGTCGGCTCTGAAACGACGACCACCACCATCACCATCAACCAGAACCTCCCCCTCCCATTCATTTGCAGCGGCGCTCAGTGACAGCCGCCTACGGCTCATCGATCGCCCAGCTAGCCGGCACACTCTACCGCTGTGGATGAGTCTCGCTACCCATCGCGCAACGCTGTCTGAACATCGCAGCGCCCGGCTAACGAAGCGGAGGTGCGTGGTGGTGGTGGTGGTGGTGCGTGGTGGTGGTGGTGGAGCTGAGTGGACTTTGCCGATGAGCGGTACCAGCGGTGTCAAGATCGGCCTCTGTGGAGGAGGAGGAGGCTCGTGAAGGACGCCGCCGCCGCCGCTGCTGCTGCTGGGGCAGTTGGAGGCAGTCGCCCCCTCCAGCAACGACGGAGGGCGGAGGAGCGACGCTCACAACAACGAGCGGAGCGCCGGGTAGATAAAGCGCAGCAAGTTGGCACAGTAAGGGGGGGGGGGACACAGGTGGTGCATCAGCCACTCATCTCGGTCACCTCAGTCAGGGCGTTCGACACTTCACGTGACTGCCTCAAGGTGCACCTAGCCTGGCACGAGCGTCGTGGTGATGTCACCGCCACTTAGTGGCGAATGGCGGTTCTTGTTGTATAGAAGTGCAGTACAACCGTAGCGATGTTGCTGGACGTTGCTTGACATGCTCACGACGCTACTGTACAGTGACACACGTGTGTATGTACAGTCACACACACGTGTGTCGATGCGTGACTGTACTCGACCGCGCCGGCTAACGACACGGAGGTGGAGGGGGCGTCTAGAAGTGCAGTACAACCGTAGCGATGTTGCTGGACGTTGCTTGACATGCTCACGACGCTACTGTACAGTTACACACGTGTGTAGAGTTACACACGTGTGTAGAGTTACACACGTGTGTAGAGTCACACATGTGTGGCGGTGCGGTTTGTTCGAAGGTCGTGAAGCGAAGAATTGGGAGCGTGTGTGGTGGGGACAGTACAACAATGTATGTTGCAGTGCGACAGTAATCGCCAGAGTTAATTGACACGCGTGCTAAGATCGTATCTTTTACAACGCGAGAATCCCCATTCATGTTTTGTTTGCATAGAGCATTAAGAACAGGCTTAGCACTGTACTCATAGTCGCCCACGTGTTCGGTGCAGGCCTTAATCAATCCACTGCTGGACGAATGCCTCGTGGCTTGGCCGGTTGACTGGTTTTGGCCATACTTCACCGCGCCGGCCAGTGCGGATTGGAGAAGGCAGTGGGGGGGGGGGGTGGCATAGAAGTGCAGCACAACAAGTGTGGGTAACGTCCATCCCTCCCGCCACCCTGCCCTACACCCCATCCCATCAACTCTCGCGAGGCGTCATAGCCGGGCTTTGGAGAAGTAGGCCGAAAGAAAGTAATCCTTTCGAGAGCCCGCTGTAGTCGTGTGCCCTTGAGGCAGCAGTAGCCTGGACAAGGTGATTGTAGGGCTGCACCCTGTTACCACTGCAGCTGTGGGTAGGCGCACCTTGTGGCGCTTGCGAGCACCTCGCGCGAATGACCACGGCTCCAAAGCCAAGCCAAGCCGCGGACAGGTTCCCTACAACAGTGAGGCATTAATGCCCCGTGGCTAATGCAAGTTCACGCGGCGATTACAACAACAACCACAGCACCCATGGTCATTTCCCCCATGCTGACAGGTGGCTGCCTGACCCAGCTGGTGATACATACCCATGGTCATTTCCCCATCCTGACAGGTGGTGACTGACCCAGCTGGTGATACATAGCCATGGTCATTTCACCCATCCTGACAGGTGGCTGACTGACCCAGCTAGTGATACATACACATGGTCATTTCCCCCATGCTGACAGGTGGCTGACTGACCCAGCTGGTGATACATACACATGGTCATTTCCCCATCCTGACAGGTGGCTGACTGACCCAGCTGGTGATACATACACATGGTCATTTCCCCCATCCTGACAGGTGGCTGATTGACCCAGCTGGTGATACATACCCATGGTCATTCCCCCATCCTGACAGGTGGCTGACTGACCCAGCTGGTGATACATACCCATGGTCATTTCACCCATCCTTACAGGTGGCTGACTGACCCAGCTGGTGATACATACCCATGGTCATTTCCCCATCCTGACAGGTGGCTGACTGACCCAGCTGGTGATACATACCCATGACCATTCCCCCATCCTGACAGGTCGCTGACTGACTCAGCTAGTGATACATACACATGGTCATTTCCCCATCCTGACAGGTGGCTGACTGACCCAGCTGGTGATACATACCCATGACCATTCCCCCATCCTGACAGGTCGCTGACTGACTCAGCTAGTGATACATACACATGGTCATTTCCCCCATCCTGACAGGTGGCTGACTGACTCAGCTGGTGATACATACCCATGGTCATTTCCCCATCCTGACAGGTGGCTGACTGACCCAGCTGGTGATACATACCCATGGTCATTTCCCCCATCCTGACAGGTCGCTGACTGACCCAGCTGGTGATACATACCCATGGTCATTTCCCCCATGCTGACAGGTGGCTGACTGACCCAGCTGGTGATACATACCCATGGTCATTTCTCCATGCTGACAGGTGGCTGACTGACTCAGCTAGTGATACATACACATGGTCATTTCCCCCATCCTGACAGGTGGCTGACTGACCCAGCTGGTGATACATACCCATGGTCATTTCCCCCATCCTTACAGGTGGCTGACTGACCCAGCTGGTGATACATACCCATGACCATTCCCCCATCCTGACAGGTCGCTGACTGACTCAGCTAGTGATACATACACATGGTCATTCCCCCATCCTGACAGGTGGCTGACTGACCCAGCTGGTGATACATACCCATGGTCATTTCCCCCATCCTGACAGGTGGCTGACTGACCCAGCTGGTGATACATACACATGGTCATTTCACCCATGCTGACAGGTGGCTGACTGACCCAGCTGGTGATACATACCCATGGTCATTTCACCGATCCTTACAGGTGGCTGACTGACCCAGCTGGTGATACATACCCATGGTCATTTCCCCCATCCTGACAGGTGGCTGACTGACCCAGCTGGTGATACATACCCATGGTCATTTCCCCCATCCTGACAGGTCGCTGGCTGACCCAGCTGGTGATACATACCCATGGTCATTTCCCCCATGCTGACAGGTGGCAGACTGACCCAGCTGGTGATACATACCCATGGTCATTTCCCCCATGCTGACAGGTGGCCGGGTGTCTGCGTGGCCGGAGGGCAGACGCGGAGCGACTTGGCGGGGCGAGCGGGGGCACCATGGCTCCTCCGCTGGACGACCTCGTGGCGAGCGTCTCGCTGCACACCCTGAAGCCGCTGCCCCTTCGTGGCTACGCCGGTCCCTTCGTCGCCCTGTACGCCGCGTGGCTCTACGCGTGGCTCACGGCCGCTGACGCCGTCGCCGCCGACACCGCCGACACCGCCGCCCTCGACCGGACCGAGGGAGCCACCGAATCGAGCGGGGGTGGGGGCCCCGACGCGGTGGAGCTCGACGGAGGGGAACACGACGGAGGGGGCCTCCTGCTGCTGGTGGCCGGGGCGGCGACGGTGCTGCTGCACGTGCTCACGGCGCTGTCGTGCCACTGGTCCGTGCACGTCCGCTGCGCACTCACGTGCAGGAAGGTGAGCAGCGGTGGTGGTGGCGGCGGTGGTGGTGGTGGCCGTAGCAGCGTTAGCTGCGGTGGTGGTGGTAGCTGCAGCGGTGGTGGCGGTAGCAGTGGTGGATGCGGTGGTGGTGGTGGTAGCGGTGGTAGCGGTGGTGGTGGTGGTGGCAGTGGTGGTGGCACAGTAGGGGGTGCAACATCTGGTGGTGCATCTTGCCAAGTCATCTCAGTCGGTCAACCCATGGCACCTGCTGGGTCTCTGTTCCGCGACCTCCTGCTAGCGAACCTTCGCCGCTGAAGTTGCATCGGCCCTGCATGCCGTGGTGACGTCACCGTCACTTGAGTGTCGAACGTCGGGTGTTGGTATTGATATTGGCGGCGGTGACGGTGGTGGCGAAATAATAATAATAAACTATTTTATAAAGCGCCTTTCATGTTGAGGTATCTCAAAGCACTGTACGTAAAAATAAAACTCCGCTCACAAGTGCGGATGAAATCTCAGCGACATAGAAAGCTGACGGTAACGATACCTCTGACTACTGTCGAGATTCCGTCAAAGTGAAGAACTACGATGAAAAGGAATAATGTTATTAATAATTCATACGGAGTAATTCAAGAGGACAAACACAATGGTTTTTTCCATCCTAAGTTACGGGCAAAGTCTGCAGTACAAATAGGTGAGTTTTAAGACGGTGATTTAAAAAAGTGAAACAGACTCAGAATGCCTAATGGACCGAGGAAGGGGGACTCCACAACCGTGATGGGAGTAGTGGCCGTGGTGGCAGTGCCGGGGGACTTGCCGACGACCGGTACCAGCGGTGTAAAGATCGGCCTCTGTGGAGGAGGAGGCTCGTGAAGGACGCCCGCTGCTACTGGGCAGTTGGAGGCAGTCGCCCCTCCAGCAACAACGGAGGGCAGAGGAGCGACGCTCGCAACAACGAGCGGAGCGCCGGGCGGATAAAACGCAGCAGGTTGTCACAGTAGGGGGTACAGGTGGTGCATCTGCCAGTCATCTCGGTCAACCCATGGCACCTGCTGGGTCTGTGCCGGGACTTGCCGATGACCCAAGGTGCTGTTGGTCTCTACTCGTGGTTACCGGCAGCGCAGATCGTCTACGGCAGGCAGAGTTGAGCGTCCCACTTGCGAATAAACTGGACGTCCATTCGAACTGCCTTTTTGTGCTTCCCCCGTACCTCCGATTAGCACGGTCGGCTACGTACGGCGTTGCGAAAGAAATTCCGCGTACATACGTACGTACGTACGCACGATACGCACGCCAACTTCCCCCCCCCCTCCCCGCCCCCTAGGAAGAGGACCCTAAGAAGGCGACGTGGGTCAAAGTCGTTCCAACGCCGAACAACGGCTTTGCCGAACTAGTGCCTCTCCTCCACGACTCGGTAAGCGATAACGCGCGGGCACACACACACATACGCACGCGTGTTCATACATGCTTACGTACAGACGTGCTTGTGCGCGTAGACACGCGGAGAGAGACGCGGGCGCAACAGCGACAACAACAGCCGCCGCCATTCGCCACTAAATGACGGTGCTTGTGCCAGGCTCGGTGCGCTATGAGAAGGGGCCACGAGAACGGGTCGGTCGGAACCTGACCGTGAAAAATTATCCGAGCCTAGCGTGGTGATTGCTACCGCGTTGTCTCCACCGCGGTGTTTCTCCCGATCACGGCTTCTCCGCGCGAAAAATAACTCGAACCTGACGACGAAAAAGCAACGTTACAGGATGTCCGCCCAACTCACCCGCCCCCCCCCCCCACCCGCCTCCCCGCGCCCCCCACCGCCCCCCACTCCCCTGGCCACCTCTCGCTCGCCGCAGGGGAGGAACGGAGGAGGCGGTGGCGATGGCGGTGGCGAAGTGGTGGAGGAGGAGGAGAGCGTCGCGTTCGAGTTCCAGAAGATCAAGTACGTGTACGAGGGGCGCGAGAAGCGCCGCTTCCAGCCGGTCGCCTTCCCCGTGGCACTGGCGCTGTCCGACTACCAGAGCGCCCGCGGCTTCCAGGAGGAGGAGGCGGCCGCGGCCGAGCGGACCTACGGCAAAAACAAGTGAGCGGCTTCCACGGCGGCGTCTTTACCGCGGTCGAAACACCGCGGTGTTCGACCGCGGTGTTTCTACCGCGGTGTTCTACCGATTGCACCCCCCCCCCCTACTCCCTCACCCGCTCACCCTCCTCACTCACTCACTCACCGACCCACTTACCCACGCACTCGCCCACTCAGCCACTCACCCACTCGCCGACTCGTCCTCCCACTCACAAGACAGGACTTAAATAAACCCAACGGCTCTTGTTTGTCTTAATCAGCGGAGGCACACAGCGCTGTTCCATAGCCTGGGAGCTGCACGATGACAAAAGCCTGATCGCTCGCCCGCTCACCCTACTCCCTCACCCTACTCACTCACTCACTGACCCACTTACCCACGCACTCGCCCACTCAGCCACTCACCCACTCGCCGACTCGTCCTCCCACTCACAAGACAGGACTTAAATAAACCCAACGGCTCTTGTTTGTCTTAATCAGCGGAGGCACACAGCGCTGTTCCATAGCCTGGGAGCTGCACGATGACAAAAGCCTGATCGCTCGCCCGCTCACCGTACTCACTCACCCGCTCACCCTACTCACTCACCCGCTCACCCTACTCACTCACTCACCGACCCACTTACCCACGCACTCGCCCACTCAGCCACTCACCCACTCGCCGACGCATCCTCCCACTCACAAGACAGGACTTAAATAAACCCAACGGCTCTTGGTTGTCTTAATCAGCGGAATTAGGCAGCGCTGTTCCATCGCCTGGGAGCTGCACATCGCAGGCAAAATCGCGATCACCCCTGCAGAGAAAAAAACAAACATATCCTTGAGCTCGGGAGTCGTTAGAAGAAGGCGATCGGAAGATCCTCAGGGACCTCGTTGGTGGAGCCTGAACACGGATCAATTCCTGAGCCGCACAGCTCGTTTTTTTCAGAAGCGGCCTGGCTATCGCAAATGATAGCTCAGCGAAGTGGGCTTGTCATCGTCATCATCACTTGTAAATCCATGGCAGCCTAAATTCTCTGAACGCGTGACGCCGATTCTAAATTTTGGAGGGAAAAAACCGGAGCACGCCGGAGAAAATCCACCACGAGCACGGGAAGAACACACAGACTCCAAATACACAGCAGCAGGTGTCAGGGTCGGGATCGAACCCACGACCTCCTGTACACCAGGCGAGGTAGTTAACATCTCCTAGCCACCGTGGTGATGATGAGAGAGAGACACGCAAACTCCAAATATACAGCAGCAGGCGTCAGGGTTGTGATCGAACCCACGACCTCCTGTACACCAGGCGAGGTAGTTAACATCTCCTAGCCACCGTGATGATGATGATGATGAAAGAGAGAGACACGCAGACTCCACATATACAGCAGCAGCAGGCGTCAGGGTTGTGATCGAACCCACGACCTCCTGTACACCAGGCGAGGTAGTCAACATCTCTCCACCGTGGCGAGCGTGAATGGACCACAATACCTCGCCGAACTCGTCAGGGAGCGTAAACCATCGTCGTCAGGCGACACTCCGCTCATCCTCGCAGCAGCAGCCGCGGCTTTTGGCTCAGCCGCCGGACAAAAACTGCGGTCACCGCATCATCATCATCATCATCGTCATCGTCGTTGCCGCGCTTTGAGATGCGCTGCTTCTGGGGTCATTGCGAACGCTTCTTCCGATGTTAGGAGCTGTGGCACTTTTACATCAGCTACGTAACCTCTGCGTGGGGTCTCTTTGCGACCGTGCATCTCTACGTAACGCTACGGGTCTCTGTGTAACCCTGTGGATTTCGAACGATTTTTTGCAACGGCAATGTCCCGTTTGCTGATCTCTCCAAGGAGCTATAAACCATCGTCACGAGACACTCGGCTCAACCTCGCGGCGGCTTTTGGCTGCTGGCCGTCAAACAAAAACGGCCGTCTGGAACGCTCTTCCTTCTGATGTTAGGAAGCCGCTGTGAGCTATGCAATTTTAAATCATCGCCTCGATTGACAAACTCATTTCTTTAGAACTCCTTGTTGTGTTTAGTTTGTTGTCCTTCCCCCATAACCTCCTATTAGCGCGGTTGGCTACGTATGGTGCGAAAGAAGTTCATTGTGCGTACGTACATACTGCTCATTGACTCAACACTGCCCATAGACTCAACACTGCCCATAGACTAACACTGCTCATAGACTCAACACTGCCCATAGACTCAACACTGCACCATAGACTCAACACTACCCATAGACTCAACACTGCCCATAGACTCAACACTGCTCATAGACTAACACTGCTCATAGACTAACACTGCCCATAGACTCAACACTGCCCATAGACTCAACACTGCCCATAGACTCAACACTGCCCATAGACTCAACACTGCCCATAGACTCAACACTGCCCATAGACTCAACACTACCCATAGACTCAACACTGCACCATAGACTCAACACTGCCCATAGACTCAACACTGCACCATAGACTCAACACTGCCCATAGACTCAACACTGCCCATAGACTCAACACTACCCATAGTCTCAACACTACCCATAGACTCAACACTGCCCATAGACTCAACACTGCCCATAGACTCAACACTACCCATAGTCTCAACACTACCCATAGACTCAACACTGCACCATAGACTCAACACTGCACCATAGACTCAACACTGCACCATAGACTCAACACTACCCATAGACTCAACACTGCCCATAGACTCAACACTGCCCATAGACTCAACACTACCCATAGTCTCAACACTACCCATAGACTCAACACTACCCATAGACTCAACACGGCCCATAGACTCAACACTGCACCATAGACTCAACACTGCACCATAGACTCAACACTGCACCATAGACTCAACACTGCACCATAGACTCAACACTGCCCGTAGACTCAACACTGCACCATAGACTCAACACTGCACCATAGACTCAACACTGCACCATAGACTCAACACTGCACCATAGACTCAACACTACCCATAGACTCAACACTGCCCATAGACTCAACACTGCCCATAGACTCAACACTACCCATAGTCTCAACACTACCCATAGACTCAACACTACCCATAGACTCAACACGGCCCATAGACTCAACACTGCACCATAGACTCAACACTGCACCATAGACTCAACACTGCACCATAGACTCAACACTGCACCATAGACTCAACACTGCCCGTAGACTCAACACTGCACCATAGACTCAACACTGCACCATAGACTCAACACTGCACCATAGACTCAACACTGCCCGTAGACTCAACACTGCACCACAGACTCAACACTGCACCATAGACTCAACACTGCACCATAGACTCAACACTGCACCATAGACTCAACACTGCACCATAGACTCAACACTGCCCATAGACTCAACACTGCCCATAGACTCAACACTGCCCATAGACTCAACACTGCACCATAGACTCAACACTGCACCATAGACTCAACACTGTACCATAGACTCAACACTACCCATAGACTCAACACTGCACCACAGACTCAACACTGCACCATAGACTCAACACTGCACCATAGACTCAACACTGCACCATAGACTCAACACTGCCCATAGACTCAACACTGCCCATAGACTCAACACTGCACCATAGACTCAACACTGCCCATAGACTCAACACTGCACCATAGACTCAACACTGCCCATAGACTCAACACTGCCCATAGACTCAACACTACCCATAGTCTCAACACTACCCATAGACTCAACACTGCCCATAGACTCAACACTGCCCATAGACTCAACACTACCCATAGTCTCAACACTACCCATAGACTCAACACTGCACCATAGACTCAACACTGCACCATAGACTCAACACGGCACCATAGACTCAACACTACCCATAGACTCAACACTGCCCATAGACTCAACACTGCCCATAGACTCAACACTACCCATAGTCTCAACACTACCCATAGACTCAACACTACCCATAGACTCAACACGGCCCATAGACTCAACACTGCACCATAGACTCAACACTGCACCATAGACTCAACACTGCACCATAGACTCAACACTGCACCATAGACTCAACACTGCCCGTAGACTCAACACTGCACCATAGACTCAACACTGCACCATAGACTCAACACTGCACCATAGACTCAACACTGCACCATAGACTCAACACTACCCATAGACTCAACACTGCCCATAGACTCAACACTGCCCATAGACTCAACACTACCCATAGTCTCAACACTACCCATAGACTCAACACTACCCATAGACTCAACACGGCCCATAGACTCAACACTGCACTATAGACTCAACACTGCACCATAGACTCAACACTGCACCATAGACTCAACACTGCACCATAGACTCAACACTGCCCGTAGACTCAACACTGCACCATAGACTCAACACTGCACCATAGACTCAACACTGCACCATAGACTCAACACTGCCCGTAGACTCAACACTGCACCACAGACTCAACACTGCACCATAGACTCAACACTGCACCATAGACTCAACACTGCACCATAGACTCAACACTGCACCATAGACTCAACACTGCCCATAGACTCAACACTGCCCATAGACTCAACACTGCCCATAGACTCAACACTGCACCATAGACTCAACACTGCACCATAGACTCAACACTGTACCATAGACTCAACACTACCCATAGACTCAACACTGCACCACAGACTCAACACTGCACCATAGACTCAACACTGCACCATAGACTCAACACTGCACCATAGACTCAACACTGCCCATAGACTCAACACTGCCCATAGACTCAACACTGCCCATAGACTCAACACTGCACCATAGACTCAACACTGCACCATAGACTCAACACTGCACCATAGACTCAACACTGCACCATAGACTCAACACTACCCATAGACTCAACACTACCCATAGACTCAACACTGCCCATAGACTCAACACTGCACCATAGCCTCAACACTGCACCATAGACTCAACACTGCACCATAGACTCAACACTGCATCTCCGATTGGCACGGTTGGCTACCAACGGCACGGACAAAGTTCAACGTCCGTACGTCGTCCGCCACGATGGCCCCCGCTCTCCCTGTCCCCTCTCTTATCTCCTCCCACCCCCTCCCCCCGCAGGGCCGAGATGGTCGTCCCGGACTTCATGGAACTCTTCATGGAAAGGGCCACGGCGCCGTTCTTCGTGTTCCAGGTTGGGACGCGCCGGGGGCCAGGCTCGTGCGCCTGGCACGGGAAACGCCGGGGCGGGTATCGGCGTGTGCGTGTACCCGCGCAAACGCGCGCGTGCGTTTGCACCGCGTGTGCGTACGTTAAAGCCATTTCTCGCGGTCTCAAAGCGCGCACGTGGCCTGGCACGGGCGCCGTGGTGACGTCGCAGCCGCTTGGTGGCGAACGGCGGTTGTTGTTTGTTGTTGTTGTTGTTGTTGTTGTTGATGATGTGTGCGTGGGTTTAACGTGCACGTGGCCTGGCACGGGCGCCGTGGTGACGTCGCAGCCGCTTGGTGGCGAACGGCGGTTGTTGTTTGTTGTTGTTGTTGTTGTTGATGATGTGTGCGTGGGTTTAACGTGCACATGGCCTGGCACGGGCGCCGTGGTGACGTCGCAGCCGCTTGGTGGCGAACGGCGGTTGTTGTTTGTTGTTTGTTGTTGTTGTTTCTTGTTGTTGCTGCTTGCTGTTGTTGCTTACTGCTGTGTGGCAGGAGCTGTTTTGCGAGCCTAGCCTCACCAACACCGGTGACGATTATCTGAACCGGTTCTGGGGCCTCCCCCCTAGGTCAACTCAGCCTAAAACGAGTACCTGGTGCGGTGTGTAAACCTCACCACTGGGGAGACAAAGGCGGCCGGGCGTGGTGCTGGCCACCCAGCCCCTCGTGTGCCACAGTGCCGGCCTTCGTAGGTGCCGCTCGCTAACAGCAATTGCCCCTACAGTCTGTTAAGGCTATACGGGGGATCTTTATCTTTGTCCGTGCGTGTGCGTAGGTGTTCTGCGTGGGTCTCTGGTGTCTCGACGAGTACTGGTACTACAGCATCTTCACGCTGGTGATGCTCGTGATGTTCGAGGCATCGCTAGTGCAGCAGCAGCTCAAGAACATGGCGGAGATTCGCAAGATGGGGAACAAGCCGTACGCCATCCAGGTACGGCGCGAGTGCCTCGTCCCTTTGTGCTTCTACGTAGCCAGCCGCGGTGTTGAGTCTGTGGGCGGTGTTGAGTCTGTGGGGGGTGTTGAGTCTATGGGTTGTGTTGAGTCTATAGGCAGTGTAGAGTCTGTGGGCGGTGTTGCGTCTATGGTGCAGTGTTGAGTCTATGGGTAGTGTTGAGTCTGTGGGCGGTGTTGAGTCTATGGGCGGTGTTGAGTCTATGGGCAGTGTTGAGTCTATTGGCAGTGTTGAGTCTATTGGCGGTGTTGAGTCTATAGGCAGTGTTGAGTCTATGGGCAGTGTTGAGTCTATGGGCAGTGTTGAGTCTGTGGGCGGTGTTGAGTCTATGGGCGGTGTTGAGTCTATGGGCAGTGTTGAGTCTATTGGCGGTGTTGAGTCTATAGGCAGTGTAGAGTCTATGGGTAGTGTTGAGTCTATGGACAGTGTTGAGTCTATGGACAGTGTTGAGTCTATGGACAGTGTTGAGTCTGGGCGGTGTTGAGTCTATGGGGAGTGTTGAGTCTATGGGGGGTGTTGAGTGTGGGCTGTGTTGAGTCTGTGGGGGGTGTTGAGTCTGTGGGCGGTGTTGAGTCTGTGGGCGGTGTTGAGTCTATGGGGAGTGTTGAGTCTGTGGGCAGTGTTAGTCTATGGGCACTGTTAGTTTATAGGCAGTATGTGTGTGTGTGTTGAACTTCTTTTGCACCGTACGTAGCCAACCGCGCTAATCGGAGGTGTGGGGGGGGGGGGTAAGGACAACAAATTAAAGACAAAAGGCAGTTCTAACGAAATTGCTTTTCAAACGAGATTTTTTTTAAAAAGTGCAGCGTAGGTCTCAGTGGCTTCCTAATTTCGGAAGGGAAGAGCGTTCCAGACGGCCGCAGAAGCGCGTCTGAAAGCGCCGCGCGGTGCACCGCCGACCGCCGCCTTTTACCCGATGGCCAGCCATAAAAGTTGCGGCCGCCGCGGGGATGAGCGGAGTTGCCGCGATGGTGGCTCATGCCCCTCGACGGGACAGGCGAGGTGATTTGTGCCGTTCGTTCGTGGCGAAGGGCTTTTGCTTGTATCGAGCGCCCCCGTGTTCGTCCGGCGACCGCAAGCCCGGCGGCGGACCGGCGAGCACCGGGACGGACCGCGGTCGGAATCTCGCTGTTCACCCGTTTCTGCCAGACGTCCCGTAGAGCCGTCGACTCGCTGTCGCCCCATCGCCGGCGTGTGCCGCCAACCACAGGTTTACAGAAACCGCAAGTGGAGAGCGATCATCACCGACGAGCTCATTCCCGGCGACATCGTCTCCATCGGTGAGCGACGTCACGCTTCACCGCCGCTAGCTCTTTGGTGGGGGCGGGCAGGGTGGAGACGGGGTGGGAGGTGGGGGGCAGGGCGGTGGGGGGGGGGGGGCAGGGTGGGGGGTCGGCAGGGCGGGGGGCAGGGTGGGAGGCAGGGCGGGTGGTGGCAGGGCGGGTGGTGGCAGGGCGGGTGGCAGGGTGGGTGGGTTGGAGGCAGGGCAGGTGGTGGCAGGGCAGGTGGTGGCAGGGCAGGTGGCAGGGTGGGTGGGTTGGAGACAGGGCAGGTGGCAGGGCGAGTGGTGGCAGGGCTTGAGGCAGGGCAGGTGGCAGGGCGGGTGGCAGGGCAGGTGGCAGGGCGGGTGACAGGGTGGGTGGGTTGGAGGCAGGGTGATAAAATACATATTTTAGTTTACATTCAGATGCGAGAGGGACCGTGGATGTTTTGTAGAAGCGGGACGGATCGTGGCTGTTTTGGGGATATGAACAGAGAAAAAGCACGTGGTCCTGTACTCTGTGTGTCCGAGCTCATGCGTGTGTGTGAACACGTGTGTGTGTGTGTGTGCGTGCGTGTGTGCGCGTGCAGGTCGCTCACACCAAGAGATACTCGTCCCGTGCGACTTGCTGCTGCTGCGCGGCAGATGCATTGTGGATGAAGCGATGCTCACCGGGGAGTCTATCCCGCAGATGAAGGTGCAGTGACAGCTTTCGCGAAGGCCGGGGATGCTCACCACCACCCGCCCCCCCCCTCATCCCCCCAGATGTTGACTACTTGGCCTTACAGTGAGGGAATTAAAAGTATTTGATCCCCTGCTGATTTTGTACGTTTTCCCACTGACAAAGAAGTGATCGGTCTAAAATTTTAATGGTAGGTTTATTTGAACAGTGAGAGACAGAATAACAACAAAAAAATCCAGAAAAACGCATGTCAAAAATGTTATAAGTTGATTTGAATTTTAATGAGGGAAATAAGTATTTGACCCCTCCGCAAAACATGACTTGGTACTTGGTGGCAAAACCCTTGTTGGCAATCACAGAGGTCAGACGTTTCTTGTAGTTGGCCACCAGGTTTGCACACATCTAAGGAGGGATGTTGTCCCACTCCTCTTTGCAGATCTTCTCCAAGTCATTAAGGTTTCGAGGCTGACGTTTGGCAACTCGAACCTTCAGCTCCCTCCACAGATTTTCTATGAGATTAAGGTCTGGAGACTGGCTAGGCCACTCCAGGACCTTAATGTGCGTCTTCTTGAGCCACTCCTTTGTTGCCTTGGCCGTGTGTTTTGGATCATTGTCATGCTGGAATACCCATCCACGACCCATTTTCAATGCCCTGGCTGAGGGAAGGAGGTTCTCACCCAATATTTGACGGTACATGGCCCCGTCCATCGTCCCTTTGATGCGGTGAAGTTGTCCTGTCCCACACACCCCCAATGCGTAATGTTTCCACCTCCATGTTTGACGGTGGGGATGGTGTTCTTGGGGTCATAGGCAGCATTCCTCCTCCAAACACGGCGAGTTGAGTTGATGCCAAAGAGCTCCATTTTGGTCTCATCTGACTACAACACTTTCACCCAGTTGTCCTCTGAATCATTCAGATGTTCATTGGCAAACTTCAGACGGGCATGTATATGTGCTTTCTTGAGCAGGGGGACCTTGCGGGCGCTGCAGAATTTCAGTCCTTCACGGCGCAGTGTGTTACCATTTGTTTTCTTGGTGACTATGGTCCCAGCTGCCTTGATCATTGACAAGATCCTCCCGTGTAGTTCTGGGCTGATTCCTCACCGTTCTCATGATCATTGCAACTCCACGAGGTGAGATCTTGCATGGAGCCCCAGGCCGAGGGAGATTGACAGTTCTTTTGTGTTCCATTTGCGAATAATCGCACCAACTGTTGTCACCTTCTCACCAAGCTGCTTGGCAATGGTCTTGTAGCCCATTCCAGCCTTGTGTAGGTCTACAATCTTGTCCCTGACATCCTTGGAGAGCTCTTTGGTCTTGGCCATGGTGGAGAGTTTGGAATCTGATTGATTGATTGCTTCTGTGGACAGGTGTCTTTTATACAGGTAACAAGCTAAGATTAGGAGCACTCCCTTTAAGAGTGTGCTCCTAATCTCAGCTCGTTACCTGTATAAAAGACACTTGGGAGCCAGAAATCTTTCTGATTGAGAGGGGGTCAAATACTAATTTCCCTCATTAAAATCCAATCAAATTATAACATTTTGACATGCGTTTTTCTGGATTTTGTTGTTGTTATTCTGTCTCTCACTGTTCAAATAAACCTACCATTAAAATTATAGACCGATCATTTCTTTGTCAGTGGGCAAACGTACAAAATCAGCAGGGGATCAAATACTTTTTTCCCTCACTGTATATGCAGGAAGTTGTGGGTTCTATCCCGAACTGTTGACGCCTGCTGTATATTTGGAGTTTGCGTGTCTCTCTCCAACATCATCATCATCATGGTGGCTCGGAGATGTTAACTACCTCGCCTGGTGTACAGGAGGTTCACAGGGTTTGATCCCGACCCCTTAATGCCTACTGCATATTTTGAGTTTGTGTGTGCCTCTCTCTCTCTCCCCGTGGTTGCGTAGCGTTTTCTCCGGCTTTCCCCTTCCGCATTTAGAATCAACGTCGCGCTCATCGAGTTATTTAGTCGAGTTTCGCATCTGAATTAGAGCTTCAGATTTCAGTGGGGCCTTACCTGGTGAAATTATAATATTTTTTATACTTTTTATAAAAGATTTTTTGCGTCTCCACCGCGCTCCTTGCGATCGCAGGAGCCGGTGGAAGAGCTCGACCCCGAGCGGGTGTTGAACCTGGAGCAGGACTCGAAGCTGCACGTGATTTACGGGGGCACCAAGGTGGTGCAGCACACGCCGCCCCAGAAGGCCTCTTCTGGCCTCAAGCGTGAGTGACTCCTCCTCCTCGTCGTCCGTTCGCCTATCTGTTCGTCTGTCCATTCATCCATCCGTCCGTCCATCCATCTGTCTCTTTGTCCATTCATCCGTTCGTCTGTCCGTCCGTCTGTTCATCCGTCCGTCTGTCCATTCATCCATCCGTCCGTCCATCCGTCTGTCTGTTCATCCGTCCGTCTGTCTGTTCGTCTGTCCATTCATCCATTCGTCTATCCATCCATCTGTCTCTTTGTCTGTCCATTCATCCGTTCGTCTGTCCCATCCGTCTGTCTGTCCGTCTATCCGTCTGTCCGTCCGTCCGTCTATCCGTCTGTCCGTATATCCTTCTGTCCGTCCGTCCATCCGTCCATCCGTCTTTCCGTCCATCCGTCTATCCGTCTATCCGTCTGTCCGTCCATCCGTCTGTCCGTCCGTCCGTCCGTCTGTCCGTCCGTCCGTTTGTCCGTCCGTCCGTCCATCCGTTTTTCCGTCCATCCGTCTGTCCGTCCGTCTGTCCGTCCATCCGTCTGTCCGTCCATCCGTCTGTCCATCCATCCGTCGGTCTGTCTCTCAGTCTATCCATCTTGTCTTGTCTGCCCATCTATCACTCTCTCTCTCTGTTTGTCTTTCCACCTGTCTGTCTGTCCGTCCATCTTTCCGGGCCCCCGCTTTGCAGTACATCTGTCTGTTGTTGGTTTGTTTGTGAATGAAGTGGTGGAGGGGGCTGGGCGGGGGAGTCATGATTCCTCTCGTGGAGATCATCTCACAGGAACGAACCCAGAGTGTAAAGTTGTGGCTCTCTCCAGCACGCTTTGAATTGCTTGCCACGGCCGTCTGGAACGCAGTCCGTCGAGTAATCGAGTGCTTCCATCATCACATCGCCCAGCTCTGGTCACATTTTTTTTCTTGGGTTTATTTTTTATTTTCCTGTTACAGCCACGGACAACGGATGCGTGGCGTACGTGCTGCGTACGGGATTCAACACGTCACAGGTGAGTGGGTGGGTGGGTGAGCGGGCGGGTGGGTGGGTGAGTGGGTGGGTGGGTGTGTGGGTGGGTAGGTGAGTGGGTGGGTGGGTGGGAGGCTGATTAAGTGAGTGGGTTAGGTTGGGTAGGTGGGTTTGGGCGAGTGAGATTTTGTGGCCTGCTGTATCGTGGTTGGTGGGTGGGTGGGTGTGTGAGTGGGTGGGTGGGTGAGTGAGTGGGCGGGTGAGTGAGTGGGTGGGTGGGTATGCGAGTGGGTGGGTGGGTGAGTGAGTGAGTGAGTGGGTGGGTGAGTGTGTTGTCGTGACCCTGCAGTATGGTAGTTAAATAGGTTGAGTGAGTGAGTGGATGAGCGACCGGTTAGGCGGTTGAGCGAGTGGGTGAGTGTGTGAGCGAGTGGGTAAGTGAGTGGATAAGTTCGTGAGTGAGTGACCGTTCCGGTTGTGCGGTTGAGCGAGTGAGTGGGCGTAAGGGTGGGTGAAAAATCTCGTGTGTGGTTGAGTGAGTGGGTGTAAGGGTGGGTGAAAAATCTCGTGTGTGGTTGAGTGAGTGAGCAAGTGGGTAAGCAAGTGGATCAGTGAATGGGTGAGTGATTGGGTGTGCGGTTGGGTGAGAAATCTGCTGCGTGGTTGAGTGAGCGAGCGAGTGGGTAAGCAAGTGGATCAGTGAATGGGTGAGTGATTGGGTGTGCGGTTGGGTGAGAAATCTGCTGCGTGGTTGAGTGAGCGAGCGGGTGAGCGAGCGTGTGGATCAGTGAACGGGCGAGCGAGCGGGTGAGCGAGCGGGTGGATCGGTGAGCGGGCGAGCGAGCGGATGAGCGAGCGTGTGGATCGGTGAACGGGCGAGCGAGCGAGCGGGTGGATCAGTGAGCGGGCGAGCGAGCGGGTGAGCGAGCGTGTGGATCGGTGAACGGGCGAGCCATCGGGTGTGCGGTTGGGCGAGCGGGTTGTTCGCGAGCTTGCCGGGCCTGGGTCGCCTCCGTTGACTCCGCTGCCGCCGCGCAGGGAAAGTTGCTGCGCACGATCCTGTTCGGGGTGAAGCGCGTCACCGCCAACAACATGGAGACCTTCGTCTTCATTCTCTTCCTGCTGGTGTTCGCCATCGCCGCCTCGGGCTACGTGTGGCTGGAAGGTTCGTGTCCCCGCCTCGCCGCGGGAACGCGAGCCAACGGGTGCCACGCGCCAGCGGCACTTGGCCCCGGCGGTCCGTGAGAGGCTACGCGGGGGGACCTTTGCCTTTGTGTTTGCGGTGCCACGCGCCACCGGCACTTGGCCCCGGCGGTCCGTGAGAGGCTACGCGGGGGGACCTTTGCCTCTGTGTTTGCGCCGTAGGCACGAAGGACGCGAGCCGAAACCGCTACAAGCTCTTCCTGGAGTGCACGCTCATCCTCACGTCCGTCGTCCCTCCCGAGCTGCCCATCGAGCTCTCCCTCGCCGTCAACACCTCGCTCATCGCCCTCGCCAAGCTCTGTACGCACGCCCCCCCCCCGCCCCGGACGAGAACCCTGCCCCGCGGTGTGGGGGTAGTGTTGAGTCTATGGGTAGTGTTGAGTCTATGGGTAGTGTTGAGTCTATGGGCAGTGTTGAGTCTATGGGCAGTGTTGAGTCTATGGGCAGTGTTGAGTCTATGGGCAGTGTTGAGTCTATGGGCAGTGTTGAGTCTATGGGTAGTGTTAGTCTGTGGTCAGTGTTGAGTCTATGGGTAGTGTTGAGTCTATGGGCAGTGTTGAGTCTGTGGGCAGTGTTGAGTCTATGGGTAGTGTTAGTCTGTGGGCAGTGTTGAGTCTGTGGGCAGTGTTGAGTCTATGGGCAGTGTTGAGTCTATGGGCAGTGTTGAGTCTATGGGCAGTGTTGAGTCTATGGGCAGTGTTGAGTCTATGGGCAGTGTTGAGTCTATGGGCGGTGTTGAGTCTATGGACAGTGCTAGTCTGTAGGCAGTGTTGAGTCTATGGGCAGTGTCCGTCTGTAGGCAGTGTTGAATCTATGGGCAGTGTTGAGTCTGTGGGCAGTGTTGAGTCTGTGGGCAGTGTTGAGTCTATGGGCAGTGTTGAGTCTATGGGCAGTGTTGAGTCTATGGGCAGTGTTGAGTCTTTGGGCGGTGTTGAGTCTATGGGCAGTGTTAGTCTGTAGGCAGTGTTGAGTCTATGGGCAGTGTTGAGTCTGTGGGCAGTGTTGAGTCTGTGGGCAGTGTTGAGTCTATGGGCAGTGTTGAGTCTATGGGTAGGGTTGAGTCTATGGGCAGTGTTGAGTCTATGGGCGGTGTTGAGTCTATGGGCAGTGTTGAGTCTATGGTGCAGTGTTGAGTCTATGGGTAGTGTTGAGTCTATGGGCAGTGTTGAGTCTATGGGCAGTGTTGAGTCTATGGGCAGTGTTGAGTCTGTGGGCAGTGTTGAGTCTATGGGCAGTGTTGAGTCTATGGGCAGTGTTGAGTCTATGGGTAGTGTTGAGTCTATGGGCAGTGTTGAGTCTATGGGCTGTGTTGAGTCTATGGGCAGTGTTAGTCTGTAGGCAGTGTTGAGTCTATGGGCAGTGTTGAGTCTATGGTGCAGTGTTGAGTCTATGGGCGGTGTTGAGTCTATGGGCAGTGTTGAGTCTATGGGCTGTGTTGAGTCTACGGGCAGTGTTAGTCTGTAGGCAGTGTTGAGTCTATGGGCAGTGTTGAGTCTATGGGTAGTGTTGAGTCTATGGGCAGTGTTGAGTCTGTGGGCAGTGTTGAGTCTATGGGCGGTGTTGAGTCTATGGGCAGTGTTAGTCTGTAGGCAGTGTTAGTCTATGGGTAGTGTTGAGTCTATGGGCGGTGTTGAGTCTGTGGGCAGTGTTGAGTCTATGGGCGGTGTTGAGTCTGTGGGCAGTGTTGAGTCTATGGGCGGTGTTGAGTCTATGGGCAGTGTTAGTCTGTAGGCAGTGTTGAGTCTATGGGCAGTGTTGAGTCTGTGGGCAGTGTTGAGTCTGTGGGCAGTGTTGAGTCTATGGGCGGTGTTGAGTCTATGGGCAGTGTTAGTCTGTGGGCAGTGTTGAGTCTGTGGGCAGTGTTGAGTCTATGGGCAGTGTTAGTCTGTAGGCAGTGTTGAGTCTATGGGCAGTGTTGAGTCTGTGGGCAGTGTTGAGTCTATGGGCAGTGTTGAGTCTATGGGTAGTGTTGAGTCTATGGGCAGTGTTGAGTCTATGTGCAGTGTTGAGTCTATGGGCAGTGTTGAGTCTATGGGCAGTGTTGAGTCTATGGGCAGTGTTGAGTATATGGGTAGTGTTGAGTCTATGGGCAGTGTTGAGTCTATGGGCAGGGTTGAGTCTATGGGCAGTGTTGAGTCTACGGGCAGTGTTGAGTCTGTAGGCAGTGTTGAGTCTATGGGCAGTGTTGAGTCTGTGGGCAGTGTTGAGTCTATGGGCGGTGTTGAGTGTATGGGCAGTGTTAGTCTGTAGGCAGTGTTGAGTCTATGGGCAGTGTTGAGTCTATGGGTAGTGTTGAGTCTATGGGCAGTGTTGAGTCTATGGGCAGTGTTAGTCTGTAGGCAGTGTTGAGTCTATGGGCGGTGTGTATGTTTGTTGAACATCTTTCGCACTGTCTGTATTCAACCGTGCTAATCGGAGTTGCCGGGTGGGGAGAGGGGTTGAAGGACGACAAACTTAAGACGAAAAAAATCAGTTCCGAAGAAACGAGTTTTCAACCAAGGCGACTTTTAAAGTGCGCAGCTAACCCGTGGCGCCTCCTCACGCCGGAAGGAAAGGGCGTTCCAGACGGCCGCGGCAAGCGGATCATCCCCATCGTCCCCGCGAATCTGTTGTGCCCCCCCCACCCGCCCCCCCCCCCCCCCCCACGTGGCTAGACGTGTACTGCACGGAGCCGTTCCGCATCCCCTTCGCGGGCAAGGTGGACATCTGCTGCTTCGACAAGACGGGCACCCTCACCAGCGACAACCTCGTGGTGCGGGGAGTGGCGGGCCTCAAGTGAGTGAGCGTTGGCGGGGTTGAAGGGTGGGAGGGGAGGTGTCGGGCGAGGGAGGTGCTCCGGGTGCGGGGTTGGGGGGGGTCTTCCGAACGTTGCCACGAGGACGGTGATGTGGCCCGTAGCGGATGTTTTATTTTACTTACCCACACTTGATAGCAGCTCTACGAAGTGGCTGGTCGTCGTCGTCGTCATCATCACGTGGGCATTTTTAGCAGTAGCCGAATGCTCTGAACGCGCGTTGAGAAAAAAACGGGAGTATCAGGGCCACGCGACCATGGGTAGAGAGAGAGAGAGAGACACACAAACTCCAAATATACAGCAGCAGCAGGCGTCAGGGTCGGGATCGAACCCACTACCTCCTGTACACCAGGCGAGGTAGTTAACATCTCCTAGCCACCGTGATGATGATGAGAGAGACACGCAAACTCCAAATATACAGCAGCAGCAGGCGTCAGGGTCTGGATCGAACCCACGACCTCCTGTATATCAGGCGAGGTAGTTAACATCTCATAGCCACCGTGATGATGATGATGAGAGAGAGACACGCAAACTCCAAATATACAGCAGCAGCAGGCGTCAGGGTCGGGATCGAACCCACGACCTCCTGTACACCAGGCGAGGTAGTCAACATCTCGCCACTGACGGCTACGCTCTGCTGCTACTGCTGCTGCTGCCGCCTCTGCTGTTTTTGCTTCTGCTGCCGCTGCTGCTGCTGCTACCACTGTTGCTGCTTCTACTGCTACTGCTGCCACTGCTTCTACTGCTTCTACTGCTACTGCTGCTACTGCTTCTGCTGCTGCTGTTTCTACTACTACTGCTGCTTCTCCTGCTGCCACTGTTGCTGCTTCTGCTGCCACTGCTGCTGCTGCTGCTACTACTGCTGCTGCTTCTACTGCTTCTGCTGCTTTTTACTGCTACTGCTGCCACTGCTTCTACTGCTTTTACTACTGCTTCTGCTGACACTGTTGCTGCTGCTACTGCTTCTACTGCTTTTACTACTGCTTCTGCTGACACTGTTGCTGCTCCTGCTGCTTCTACTGCTTCTGCTGCTACCGCTGCCGTTTCTACTACTACTGCCGCTACTGCCGCTGCCGCCGCCTTCTGCAGGGAGGGAGGCGAGGTGACGCCGATCGGTAACGTGCCGCTGGAGACCCACTGGGTCCTCGCCACGTGCCACTCGCTCGTCCAGATGGAGGACGGCTCTCTGGTGGGAGACCCCCTGGAGAAGGCGATGCTCACCGCCGCCGACTGGACGCTCACCAAGAGTACGCCGTGGAGGGGTGGCGGTGTACGGTGGTGGCGATGATGGCGGTAGCGGTGATGTACAGCCGAAATCGTTGATAGCCGTTTGATGATGGTGTTGCGTTGGTGGCGGTAGTGAATGATGATGATGATGGGCTGCGGTGGTGGCGTATGATGATGTGCCCGCGTGTGTGCCTGCGCCTGTGAGTGAGTGAGTGAGTGCGTGCGTTTTGCGCGTGTGTGTGTGCATTTGTGTGTGTGTGTGTGTGCGTGCGGTAGTGTAGGGGGTTATCGCTACGCTGCGCTGTGAACCCGGCGACCCGGGTTCGATTCCCGCTCACGGCCAACACCGCCAGTGACGATGATCTGAACCGATACCTGGGCCTCCCCTAGGTCGACTCGGCCTCAAACGAGTACCCGGTGCGGTGTGTAGTAGTAAACATCGTCACCGGGGAGACAATGGCGGCCGGGCGTGATGCTGGCCACCCACCCACCACGTGTGCCTTCGTAGGTGCTGCTCGCTAACAGCACTTGCCCCAACAGTCTGTTAAGGCTATACGGGGGGGGGGGGGGGGGACACACCTTTGTCTTTGTGCCCGCGTGCAGCCGACGTTTCGATTCCGCGGGGGATGCGCGCTAAGCCCATGCGGATCCACCAGCGCTTCCACTTCACGAGCGCCCTCAAGCGGATGTCGGCCGTGGCCTCCATGGAGCGCCACGGCGCCACCGACCTGGTGCACGTGGCCACGGCCAAGGGGGCGCCCGAGACGCTGAGACCCATGGTGAGGGCGGGGGCAGCGGCGTCGTCGTCGTCCTCATCGTCGTCGTCGTTATCATCGTCGTCGTTATCGTCATCGTCGTCGTTATCGTCATCGTCATCATCGTCATCATCGTCATTATCGTTGTCGTCATTATCGTCGTCGTCGTTATCATCGTCATCATCGTTGTTGTCGTCGTCGTTATCGTCGTCCTCATCATCGTCATCATCGTCATCATCGTTGTCGTCATTATCGTCATCATCGTCGTCATCATCGCTATTATCGTCGTTGTCTTCATTGTCGTCATCATAGTCGTTGTCGTCGTCGTCGTCATCATCGTCGTCATTATCATCGCCCGAGACGCTGAGGCGCATGGCGAGATGCACGTGGACCGCGCGTGATTGTGATCGTCGTCATCAACATCATCAGCTCTGATACACTCAGTCTCCTCGCTCTCTCCCCGCTCTCTCCACTCTCTCTCCACTCTCTCTCTCCACTCTCTCCCTTCTCTCTCTCTCTATTCTCTCTCCACACTCTCTCCACTCTCTTCCTTCTCTCTCTCCACTCTCTCTCCACTCTCTCTCCACTCTCTCTCCACTCTCTCTCCACACTCTCTCCACTCTCTCTCCACTCTCTCTCCACTCTCTCTCCACTCTCTCTCCACACTCTCTCCACTCTCTCCCCTCTCTCTCTCCACTCTCTCTCCACTCTCTCCACACTCTCTCCCCTCTCTCTCTCCACTCTCTCCCTCTCTCTCTCCACTCTCTCCCCTCTCTCCACTCTCTCCCTCTCTCCACTCTCTCTCCACTCTCTCCCCTCTCTCTCTCCCACTCTCTCTCCACTCTCTCCCCACTCTCTCCCCACTCTCTCCACTCTCTCCCCTCTCTCTCCACTCTCTCCCCACCCTCTCCACTCTCTCTACACTCTCTCTCCACTCTCTCTCCTCTCTCCACTCTCCCTCCACTCTCTCTCCACTCTCTCCCCTCTCTCTCTCTCCTCTCTCTCCACTCTCTCCCCACTCTCTCTCCACTCTCTCCACTCTCTCCCCTCTCTCTCTCCACTCTCTCCACACTCTCCCATCTCTCTCCACTCTCTCCACTCTCTCTCCACACTCTCTCCACACTCTCTCCCCTCTCCCTCTCCACTCTCTCTCCACTCTCTCCACTCTCTCTCTCTCCACTCTCTCTCCACTCTCTCCCCACTCTCTCCCCACTCTCTCTTCACACACTCTCCACTCTCTCCCCTCTCTCTCCCCTCTCTCTCTCCACTCTCTCTCCACTCTCTCTCTCCACACTCTCTCCACTCTCTCCACTCTCTCTCCACTCTCTTTCCACTCTCTCCACTCTCTCCACTCTCTCTCTCCACTCTCTCTCCACTCTCTCCACTCTCTCCACTCTCTCCCCTCTCT
>NC_133725.1:3825604-3875281 GCF_048934315.1 Petromyzon marinus | reverse complement strand
GGGTAGAGAGAGAGAGGGGGGGTAGAGAGGAGAGAGGGGGTAGAAATAGGGCAAATCGCCCTAAGATGCTGGATGTAATTACCAGCGAAACGTCGTACAACTCAAACTGTAAATGTTGTGGATTCACTCTTCAACACACCGGTGGGCTAAAGTAGCGAACTATTTGTCTTATGTCAACGTGACACATTTTTTACTGATCTGGCCGTGTCGTGTTGTTGAGGGTTACGACACATTTATAAATAACGCGATCTAACCCAAAAACCTTTATTATGAATCATATTGGTCGCGAAAGCCTACGTGTTAAAATGACAGATCTGTTTGGGCTGGCCTTGTCATACAACAGATGCACGTGTCAGTATATATACAACACTGCCATGCTTAATATTCATTCTTCCACTCATGATACAAGGATAGGCGTGTGTTAAAGAACTTGCGTTGCATCCCAAGTGTTGTAAGAATACTTTCAATTTTTTTGCCTAATGAAGCCAGCTAAATTGCACAAACAAAACAGGAGAAAGTAAAAGTGAGATTAAGACCTGAACACGAAAAAAGAGAGAGAGAGGAGGAAGGGAGGGGAAACCTCAACAACCACAACAACCTCCAACAACCACAACAACCACAACAACCACAACAACCACAACAACCACAACAACCTCAACAACCACAACACCACACAACATCACCACCACACCAACCTCAACAACCACAACAACCTCAACAACCACAACAACAACATCAACAACCTCAACAACCACAACAACATCAACAACCTCAACAACAACAACAACATCAACAACCTCAACAACCACAACAACAACAACAACAACATCAACAACATCAACAACCACAACAACCTCAACAACCTCAACAACCTCAACAACCACAACAACATCAACAACCCTCAACAACCTCAACAACCTCAACAACCACAACAACCACAACAACCTCAACAACCTCAACAACCACAACAACATCAACAACCTCAACAACCTCAACAACCTCAACAACCACAACAACCTCAACAACCACAACAACCACAACAACCTCAACAACCACAACAACCTCAACAACCACAACAACCTCAACAACCACAACAACCTCAACAACCACAACAACCTCAACAACCACAACAACCTCAACAACCACAACAACCACAACAACCAGAACAACCTCAACAACCACAACAACCAGAACAACCTCAACAACCACAACAACCTCAACAACCACAACAACATCAACAACCACAACAACCTCAACAACCACAACAACCTCAACAACCACAACAACCAGAACAACCTCAACAACCACAACAACATCAACAACCTCAACAACCTCAACAACCACACAACCTCAACAACCACAACAACATCAACAACCTCAACACACCTCAACAACCTCAACAACCACAACAACCTCAACAACCACAAGAACCTCAACAACCACAACAACCTCAACAACCACAACAACCTCAACAACTCAACAACCACAACAACCACAACAACCTCAACAACCACAACAACCTCAACAACCACAACAACCTCAACAACCACAACAACCAGAACAACCTCAACAACCACAACAACCTCAACAACCACAACAACCTCAACAACCACAACAACATCAACAACCACAACAACCTCAACAACCACAACAACCACAACAACATCAACAACCTCAACAACCACAACAACCTCAACAACCACAACAACCTCAACAACCACAACAACCACAACAACCACAACAACCTCAACAACCACAACAACCTCAACAACCACAACAACCTCAACAACCACAACAACCAGAACAACCTCAACAACCACAACAACCTCAACAACCACAACAACCTCAACAACCACAACAACATCAACAACCACAACAACCTCAACAACCACAACAACCACAACAACATCAACAACCTCAACAACCACAACAACCTCAACAACCACAACAACCTCAACAACCTCAACAACCACAACAACCACAACAACCTCAACAACCTCAACAACCTCACCAACCACAACAACCACAACAACCACAACAACCTCAACAACCACAACAACCTCAACAACCTCAACAACCACAACAACCACAACAACCTCAACAACCACAACAACATCAACAACCTCAACAACCACAACAACCTCAACAACCACAACAACCACAACAACCTCAACAACCTCAACAACCACAACAACCACAACAACCACAACAACCTCAACAACCACAACAACCACAACAACCTCAACAACCACAACAACATCAACAACATCAACAACCACAACAACCACAACAACCTGAACAACCACAACAACCTGAACAACCTGAACAACCACAACAACCACAACAACCACAACAACCTCAACAACCACAACAACCACAACAATCTGAACAACCTCAACAACCACAACAACCACAACAACCTCAACAACCACAACAACCTCAACAACCACAACAACATCAACAACCACAACAACCTAAACAACCACAACAACCTCAACAACCACAACAACCTCAACAACCACAACAACTACAACAACCTCAACAACCTCAACAACATCTACAACGAAAACGCATTTCGTGGGCTGGGCGCAGAGGAGAGAAATAATTTGAAGGCAAAGGCAAAGGCGTAAGGGGCCCACGTAGCTCACGGAGTTCGTGCGTCTCAATCACACAGTGCGTATTCGTAAATCCGATAAGCTATGAAGCTCTTTGTTCCCACATGTCCCCAGCAGAATCTGAAGCATTTCTTTATACTGGAGGAAATCCGATGGGCTGTAAAGCTGTTTGTTCGCAAAATCACAAGCTCACGATATTCGTGCAAAGTATAGGGAAAGTAAAGAAATTGCTTTAAAACATATGTATGCAAATTTTAACTAAACTATATTTTAAAAAATCTTACTAGGTAAAAGCCCTCCGAGGCATTGACTTAATTTTGCAGAAGCGACCTGGCTATCACAAAGTGTGACTCGTCATCGTCATCATCATCATCGTCACGTGGACATTTATAACAGCAGCGAAATAATCTCCTAAAGGTGCGGTGACGTTGATTCTAAATGTGGAAGGAAAACCCTGGAGAGCACGGAGACAGATCCACGACCTCCTGTACACCAGGCGAGGTAGTCAACATCTCCTAGACACCGTGATGAGAGAGAGAGAGAGACACGCAAACTCCAAACCACCGTGATGATGATGAGAGAGAGAGAGAGAGGGAGAAACACGCAAACTCTAAATATACAGCAGTCATCACGGTCGGGATTGAACCCACGACCTCCTGCACACCAGGCGAGGTAGTTAACATCTCCTAGCCACCGTGATGATGATGAGAGAGAGAGAGACGCAAACTCCAAATATACAGCAGCAGGCGTCAGGGTCGGTATCGAACCCACGACCTCCTGTACACCAGGCGATGTAGTCAACATCTCATAGCCACCGTGACGATGATGAGAGAGAGCGAGACACGCAAACTCCAAATATACAGCAGCAGTCATCACGGTCGGGAATTAACCCACGACCTCCTGCATACCAGGCGAGGTAGTTAACATATCCTAGCCACCGTGGCGATGATGATGAGAGAGAGCGAGACACGCAAATTCCACATATACAGCAGCAGCAGGCGTCAGGGTCGGGATCGAACCCACGACCTCCTGCACACCAGGCGAGGTAGTCAACATCTCATAGCCATCGCACGACCCGGAGACAGGAGCGGGGAGCCGTACAGAGCCGTACTTGCTGGCAGCGTCAGCAGGTCATCTTTGTTCACACGACCCAAATGTTGCTCTTGCGAAGTCTGCCCGCCAGGGTAAACTTAATAAATCTGAAACCCAAATTGTTTGGGTTTTGTTTCACATTTTTTAGTTTTAGTTTTAGATTTTATTTCCCCAAGACTTTAATGGATTTGCTGCCACGGCGCTCTGGTGTGAACGGAACCACCTTCCCGAAGCACCGAGGTTGACAAGTCGGTGAGCGGGGGAGGTCGCTCATTCTCCTCTGCTGCTCCCGCTGTCCGGAACTGCCGACCCTCCCCACACACACACCCTCGGCCGTCAGTGCTGTCGGCTCCCTGCCGCTGTTCAGGTGCAGGCTCAAGGCTTTACTACAATCACGGAGACCCATAGACTCACGCAGAGATCCATAGACTCACGCAGAGATCCATAGACTCACACATAGACTCACACAGAGACCTATAGACTCACGCAGAGACACATAGACTCACACAGAGACTCACACAGAGACACATAGACTCACGCAGAGACCCATAGACTCACATAGAGACCTATAGACTCACGCAGCGACACATAGACTCACACAGAGACTAACACAGAGACCCATAGACTCACGCAGAGACCCATAGACTCACACAGAGACTCACACAGAGACCCATAGACTCGCACAGAGACCCATAGACTCACACAGAGACCCATAGACTCACACAGAGACACATAGACTCATACAGAGACACATAGACTCACACAGAGACCCATAGACTCACGCAGACACATAGACTCACACAGATCCAGACTCGCACAGAGACCCATTGACTCACACACAGAGACACATAGACTCACACAGAGACACATAGACTCACACAGAGACCCATAGACTCACGCAGAGACACATAGACTCACACAGAGACTCACACAGAGACCCATAGACTTGCACAAAGACCCATAGACTCACACAAAGACCCGTAGACTCACATAGAGACCCATAGACTCACATAGAGACCCATAGACTCACACAGAGACCCATAGACTCACACAGAGACCCATAGACTCACATAGATACCCATAGACTCACACAGAGACCCATAGACTCACATAGAGACCCATAGACTCACACAGAGACGCAAATTTACATAGAGACCAACAAACTCACAAGGAGACCTATAGACTCATGCTGAGACCCATAGACTCAAACAGAGACGCACTGACTCACATAGATACCCATCGACTCACATAGAAACCCATAAGCTCACATAGAGACCCACAGGCGCACCGAGATACACAGACGCACACAGAGATACACAGACGCACCCAGAGATACACAGACGCACACAGAGATACACAGACGCACACAGACTCGCCACACAGAGACCCACGTCTATACACAATCAACATGCCAACTTGTGACGAAATTGCGTCATTACACACCAAACCGGGTAACTTCAGGTTGAGTCGACCTAGGGGAGGTCCATAACCGGTTCAGATATTCGTGAACGTAAATGGTAGCGAAGTGCGCTAACCACTGCACCACCGCTCGCACACTCATCCGCACATGCGGGATACATGACCCAGCCAACGCAGCCTTGCCTGCCGGAGGAGCTCACCGATGGGACCTTGCCCAGATCTTTCAAGGATTTGTGAGCTCCTCACACAATCCAGCCTGGTTAAACCCAGGATGGATCGTAGGCAGGCCAGCCTAAATGTTTCCAACCGGCGAAGATGTTCCATTAGGGGGGTCCACGTTTCGCAAGCGTAGAGAAGGGAGGGAATGACCGTGGCCGAGAAGACCTGAAGCTTAGTGCGGAGCGACAGACCAGGTAGCTTCCACACAGCGTTACGCAACCGATGAAAAGATATTGCCGCTCGACTGATTCGGAGTGAGACCTCTGCTGTTAAACTGGAGCCGGTCATAAGCACACTGCCCAGGTATGGGAAACTCTCCACTCTCTCAACAACTGCCCCATCACCAATTGGGAGTTGTGGGGTGGATGGTTCAAAATACCCAGGCAGGTGCTTAGTTTTGGTGGGGCTGATGGTAAGGCCCCATCTCTTAGTAGCACGTTCAAGTCTCAGCAGCAGCGTCTCCAACTCCTCCTCTGAATGAGCAGCTATTACCAAATCATCGGCATACATAACGTGGTTGAGCAATAGGGAGCCATCCCTTGACCGCACCCGGGCATCGATCAGCCTCCCATTGTATCTGTACCAAATGGAGATTCCCCCGGCACAGCTATTGAAAGCTTCACGAACTACGTGGTCAAAATAGATGGTCAATAATGTGGGAGCCAGCGGACATCCCTGTCACACCCCAAGGGGTACAGGGAATGGCTCCGACTCCTGGCCACGTAGTTTTACCCGGGCCCGCTCACCATCATGAAGGTCCTTAATGATCGTGAGCAGGGAGTCAGGGACTCCAAAAGCACGAAGAACAACCCAGAGCCCAGGCCTAATGATGGTATCATAGGCCTTGACCAGGTCAATAAAGCAGAGATGTAGGTCTTGTCGGAATTCCCTACACCTCTGCTGTAGCAGACAGACAGAAAATATGGCATCTGTGCAGGACCGCCCTTTCCTGAAACCGCATTGGGGCTCCGCAAGCCTCTCCTCAGCGTGCCTGGCAAGGCGATGCTGAATAATCCTTGCCAGGACCTTTCCCGGCACACTGAGGAGTGAGATGCCCCAGTAGTTGTTGTTAATAAAATATGTAACACTCCAACACACACTCACTCACGCACACACTCGCTCACACTCTCACACACTCTCGCACTCACCCACTCACACTCCAACACACACTCACTCACTCACGTACATACTCGCTAACACACTCACACACTCTCACACTCACCCACTCACACTCCAACACACATTCACTCACGCACACACTCGCTCACACACACACACCAGCACACACTCTCACTCCAACACACACTAACTCGCTCACACACTCTCACACTCCAACACTCACTCACTCCAACACACACTAACTCGCTCACACACTCACCCACTCACACTCCAACACTCACTCACTCCAACACACACTCACTCGCTCACACACTCTCACACTCCAACACTCACTCACTCCAACACACACACAACCTCACGCACACACTCGCTCACACTCCCACACACACACACGCATGCGCGCGCGTCTGTTATCTGATGTGAGTGAAAGTGATTGATGGAAAGAGGAACCATTATTTAGGGTTTAATGCTTTGACGCAACGATAGCCGCAAGCTTCTCAATGTAGTGTATCTCCCACCCTCTCTCTCTCTCGTCTGCTAAACAGCTTCAACAACAACAACTACGTCGTGCCAATGAATTTTCCGTGTGATTATTACGTTTACAACGAGAGAGTGAGAGAGAGAGAGGGCTCACATATTGAGTAATTATTTCCGAAATGTAAACAATCCGAAGTCCGTGTCTTTTGTTTAATTCGAATGGTTTTGGTTACTCGCGAGTGTTTGTGAGCGTGAGTGAGTGTGTACGTGTGTGTCTGTGAGTGTGAGTGCGTGAACGTGTGTCTGTGAGTGTCCCTGTGTATGTGAGTGTGCGTGAGTATACCTGTGTATGTGAGTGTGTGTGAGTGAGTGTCCACGTGTGTGTCTGTGAGTGTGAGTGGGTGAACGTGTGTCTGTGAGTGTACCTGTGTATGTGAGTGTATGTTAGTGAGTGTCCACGTGTGTGTCTGTGAGTGTGACTGGGTGAACGTGTGTCTGTGAGTGTACCTGTGTATGTGAGTGTGTGTGAGTGAGTGTCCACGTGTGTGTCTGTGAGTGTGAGTGGGTGAACGTGTGTCTGTGAGTGTCCCTGTGTATGTAAGTGTGAGTGAGTGTCCACGTGTGTGTCTGTGAGTGTGAGTGGGTGAACGTGTGTCTATGAGTGTACCTGTGTATGTGAATGTACATGAGTGTTCCTGTGTATGTAAGTGTGAGTGAGTGTCTACGTGTGTGTCTGTGAGTGTGAGTGGGTGAACGTGTGTCTGTGAGTGTCCCTGTGTATGTGAGTGTGTGTGAGTGAGTGTCTAAGTGTGTGTCTGTGAGTGTGAGTAGGTGAACGTGTGTCTGTGAGTGTACCTGTGTATGTGAGTGTGTGTGAGTGAGTGTCTACGTGTGTGTCTGTGAGTGTGAGTGGGTGAACGTGTGTCTGTGAGTGTACCTGTGTATGTGAGTCTGCGTGAGTGAGTGTCCACGTGTGTGTCTGTGAGTGTGACTGGGTGAACGTGTGTCTGTGAGTGTACCTGTGTATGTGAGTGTATGTGAGTGAGTGTGTACGTGTGTGTCTGTGAGTGTGAGTGGGTGAACGTGTGTCTGTGAGTGTACCTGTGTATGTGAGTGTGTGTGAGTGAGTGTCCACGTGTGTGTCCGTGAGTGTGAGTGGGTGAACGTGTGTCTGTGAGTGTACCTGTGTATGTGAGTGTGTGTGAGTGAGTGTCCACGTGTGTGTCTGTGAGTGTGAGTGGGTGAACGTGTGTCTGTGAGTGTACCTGTGTATGTGAGTGTATGTTAGTGAGTGTCCACGTGTGTGTCTGTGAGTGTGACTGGGTGAACGTGTGTCTGTGAGTGTACCTGTGTATGTGAGTGTGTGTGAGTGAGTGTCCACGTGTGTGTCTGTGAGTGTGAGTGGGTGAACGTGTGTCTGTGAGTGTCCCTGTGTATGTAAGTGTGAGTGAGTGTCCACGTGTGTGTCTGTGAGTGTGAGTGGGTGAACGTGTGTCTATGAGTGTACCTGTGTATGTGAATGTACATGAGTGTTCCTGTGTATGTAAGTGTGAGTGAGTGTCTACGTGTGTGTCTGTGAGTGTGAGTGGGTGAACGTGTGTCTGTGAGTGTCCCTGTGTATGTGAGTGTGTGTGAGTGAGTGTCTAAGTGTGTGTCTGTGAGTGTGAGTAGGTGAACGTGTGTCTGTGAGTGTACCTGTGTATGTGAGTGTGTGTGAGTGAGTGTCTACGTGTGTGTCTGTGAGTGTGAGTGGGTGAACGTGTGTCTGTGAGTGTACCTGTGTATGTGAGTCTGCGTGAGTGAGTGTCCACGTGTGTGTCTGTGAGTGTGACTGGGTGAACGTGTGTCTGTGAGTGTACCTGTGTATGTGAGTGTATGTGAGTGAGTGTGTACGTGTGTGTCTGTGAGTGTGAGTGGGTGAACGTGTGTCTGTGAGTGTACCTGTGTATGTGAGTGTGTGTGAGTGAGTGTCCACGTGTGTGTCCGTGAGTGTGAGTGGGTGAACGTGTGTCTGTGAGTGTACCTGTGTATGTGAGTGTATGTGAGTGAGTGTCCACGTGTGTGTCTGTGAGTGTGAGTGGGTGAACGTGTGTCTGTGAGTGTACCTGTGTATGTGAGTGTGTGTGAGTGAGTGTCCACGTGTGTGTCTGTGAGTGTGAGTGGGTGAACGTGTGTCTGTGAGTGTCCCTGTGTATGTGAGTGTGCGTGAGTGAGTGTCTACGTGTGTGTCTGTGAGTGTGTACGTGTGTGTGTGTGTGAGTATGGGTGTGTGTGTACGTGGCTGTAAGTGTGTTTGTACGTTTGTGTGAGTCTGTGAGTATGTGTGAGCGTGTGTGAGTATGAGTGTGAGTAAGTGTACGTGTCTGTGAGTGTGTGTGAGAGTGTATTTGTACGTGTGTGTGTGTGAGTGTGTGTACGTGTCTGTGTGTGTTTTTGTACGTTTCTGTGAGTGTGTTTGTACGTGTGTGTGTGTGAGTGTGTGTGTATACGTGTCTGTGAGTGTGTGAGTGTGTTTGTACGTGTGTGTGTGTCTGAGTGTGTGTCCATGTGTACGTGTGTGTGTACATGTGTGTGTATGGGGAGCGGTAGTGTAGTTGTTAGCGCTACGCTGCGCTACGAACCCGGCGACCCGGGTTCGATTCCCGCTCACAGCAAACACCAGATGACGATTATCTGAACCGGTCCTGGGCATCCCCTAGATCGACTCAGCCTCAAGTGAGTACCTGGTGCGGTGTGTAAACATCGCCACTGAGGGAGACAAAGGCGGTCGAGCGTGGTGCTGGCCACCCACCCCCTCGTGTGCCGTGCCGGCCTTCATAGGTGCTCGCTAACAGCACTTACCCCATCAGTCTATTAAGACTATACGGGGGACCTTTGTCTTTATGAGTTTGTAAATTTAATAATGAGTGTATGAGTGAGTGATTGTATGTGTGAGTGAGTGAGTGTATGAATGAGTGAGTGTATGAATGAGTGAGTGTATGAATGAGTGAGTGTATGAATGAGTGAGTGTATGAGTGACTGAGTGTATGAGCGAGTGTATGAGTGAGTGAGTGTATGAGTGAGTGTATGAATGAGTGAGTGTATGAATGAGTGAGTGTATGAGTGACTGAGTGTATGAGCGAGTGTATGAGTGAGTGAGTGTATGAGTTAGTGTATGAGTGAGGGTAGGACTCACTGAGTGAGTGAGTGTATGAGTGAGTGAGTGTATGAGTGAGTGTATGAGTGAGTGAGTGTATGAATGAGTGAGTGTATGAGTGAATGAGTGTATGAATGTGTGAGTGTATGAATGAGTGAGTGTATGAGTGAGTGATTGTATGAGTGACTGAGTGTATGAGCGAGTGTATGAGTGAGTGAGTGTATGAGTTAGTGTATGAGTGAGGGTAGGACTCACTGAGTGAGTGAGTGTATGAGTGAGTGAGTGTATGAGTGAGTGTATGAGTGAGTGAGTGTATGAATGAGTGAGTGTATGAGTGAATGAGTGTATGAATGTGTGAGTGTATGAATGAGTGAGTGTATGAGTGAGTGATTGTATGACTCACTGAGTGTATGAGCGAGTGTATGAGTGAGTGAGTGTATGAGTTAGTGTATGAGTGAGGGTAGGACTCACTGAGTGAGTGTATGAGTCAGTGAGTGTATGAGTGAGTGTATGAGTGAATGAGTGTATGAGTGAGTGTATGAGTGAGTGTATGAGTGAGTGTGTGAGTGAGTTAGTGTATGAGCGAGTGTATGAGTGAGTGTATGACTCGCTTAGTGTATGAGCGAGTGTATGAGTGAGTGTATGAGTGAGGGTAGGACTCAGTGAGTGAGTGTGTCAGTGAGTGTATGAGCGAGTGTATGAGTGAGTGTATGACTCAGTGTATGGGCGAGTGTATGAGTGAGTGAGTGTATTACTCACTAAGTGTATGAGTGAGTGAGTGTATGAGTGTTTAAGTGAGTGAGTGTATGAGTGAGCGTATGAGTGAGTGAGTGTATGAGCGAGTGTATGAGTGAGTGAGTGTATGAGCGAGTGTATGAGTGAGTGAGTGTATGAGTAAGTTAGTGTATGAGCGAGTGAGTGTATGAGTAAGTGTATGAATGAGTGAGTGTATGAGTGAGTGAGTGTATGAATGAGTGAGTGTATGAGTGAGTGAGTGTATGAGTGAGTGAATGTATGAATGAGTGAGTGTATGAGTGAATGAGTGTATGAATGTGTGAGTGTATGAATGAGTGAGTGTATGAATGAGTGAGTGTATGAATGAGTGAGTGTATGAGTGAGTGAGTGTATGAGTGAGTGAGTGTATGAGTGAGTGAGTGTATGAGTGAGTGTATGAGCGAGTGTATGAGTGAGTGAGTGTATGATTTAGCCAACGGAACATTCCAAGACACAGAGAGAGAGATATGTGTGACTCATCAGCTGAGAGTATTAACTCATTGCTCGTGGCGATCCTCCCTGGAATGTAACACATTCCCCAAATGACCCTTACTTGGACACATCGTCTTCACAATCATAATAGTTATTCATACTGATAGGAATCCGATGAGCTATAAAGCTTTTTTTTCTAGGCGACACGAGTTAGATTCTAAATGTTAAAGGAACAAACCAGAGAACCCGGATAAAAATAATCCACGCGACCACGGAGAGAGAAACACCGCAAACTCCAAATATACAGCAGCAGGCGTCAGGATCGAACCCACGACCTCCTCTACACCGGGCGAGGTAGTTAACATCTCATAGCCACCGTGATGATGATGAGAGAGAGACACGCAAACTCCAAATATACAGCAGCAGCAGGCGTCAGGGTCGGGATCGAACCCACGACCTCCTGTACACCAGGCGAGGTAGTTAACATCTCATAGCCACCGTGATGATGATGAGAGAGAGAGAGAGACACGCAAACTCCAAATATACAGCAGCAGGCGTCAGGGTCGGGATCGAACCCACGACCTCCTGTACACCGGGCGAGGTAGTTAACATCTCCTAGCCACCGTGATGATGATGATGAGAGAGACACACAAACTCCAAATATACAGCAGCAGGCATCAGGGTCGGCATCGAACCCACGACCTCCTGTACACCGGGCGAGGTAGTCAACATCTCCTGGCCAACGTGGCGCCCCTAATTAACATCGGAGCAGCTCACTAAACTCTTCAAACCGGTACATTGCACGAGTAAAAGAGATGGGCTAAAGTTGAACGTTGACATCCCTTCCGGCAAATCAACAAGGGGGGTGGGTGGGGGGTGGGTTCATATTCGTCGGGTCTTTTCCTGATGACGACCGCTTGCGGATGAGATCGAAACGTCGTAGATGTTTTTTTTCTTCAAATTATTATTTTCTTTCAACCGATCTCCGTGACCTTGACGTAAGTCCCCAGAGAATGTGAATTCCTGCAGGTCAGGGAAGCTTCAAGTCGAAACAGGGGGTGTTGAGATGGCTCAAACGCCCACCAGTTACCCTTCGCAAGGTATAGTTCATTAGTTGATAGTTTCATTTATTTGGTATAGCCCTGTGAGCCATTCGGCTCTTGAATCGGGTGCAACCTCAACAAACAAAAAACATGAACAAGAAAACATCTTAAAGTGATTATGTGACTGTGCAAACAGAAAATACAGGGGAAAAAACATCAAAATATTCCTGAAATAGCACCGTACACCAACGCTGTGTGCAAAAATCCCAGTGGGATGCAAGTCAAATAACAACAACAACAACCACAAGACAACTAAGATTAAGGCCATCAGTCTAACTCCGTACTACAATAAACAAAAACATGGCCAAAACAAACAAAAACACTTTTCGAAATCACCAAAATAAAAGCCATAAATCCAATGTAACGGTGATCATAGGGACTGTGACCGAATTTTTAACAATAAACTAAACTACATAAATAAATTATGACACCAAAATCTAGAGCCATATTTTAGGCCACTGAATAGCAGTGGCAGCTAGGGGGTGTACAACTCCTCTAGAGCAGTTTTGAGTGAAGATCTCGAGATCCTGCACGAGCCGCCTTTGGCGACCATGCAAAAACAAAAGCATGCCTCCGGTAATTTATAATTATTACAGGGAGCTTCACAAAGAATGTCAACCCCTCGGGGAGACTTTGCCAACAGCGCCCGCGAGTATTGTTGCCCGACTTCTGTGGGCCCTGTAGACCAGCTGGAGAAGATTGCGCATGGCACGCCGTTGGCATCGATGGCGAACAAGGTTCAAGTTTCAAGTTTCATTTATTAGGTATGGCCCAGTGAGCCATCCGGCTCTTGAGTCGGGTGCTACCGCAACAAACAAAATATGCTCTTTGAGTTCTTGAAGCCACTAACAAACATTTGTTTATCGTTTTGATTGAAAGCTTTCGTGACTGCAGGGATTAATGTGCTTGGTTCTTTCGGTAAAGCCACCGCGTAGAAGGGAAACAATAAAATAATGAAAATCTGAAACAATAAAATTATCGCGACGTTTCCACTGGAGCGCAAGCAATCGTCATCACCTGCAACAGAAGCGATCATCATCACCTGATGATTATGATTGCTTGTGTTGCAGTCGAAACGTCGTGAGAATTTTATTGTTTTATATATTTTCATTATTTTATTGTTTCCCTTCTACGTGGTGACTTTACCGAAAGAACCAAGAATATATATTTGTTATCCTGTCACAGTGTACTATCCGTTCTTTCTCCATTTAAAAACGACAGTCTCATGTCAGTGTGAACATGTTTTTTGAAGCGCCCCTTATATAATGCGTTGTCTTTGAGACTGATTGGCCGACGCCAGAGGCCAGCAGCGGGCTTCTTCATGGCCCTGGCCTCACCACCAGTGTCAGACCGGAGAACAACGCCACAAGGCGAACAGGACAAGGACAATGCGTCAACCAACTCACTTAACCCATCAACCAAATGTACACCCATTCACCCACTCACTCAGTTACCCACGCCACAAGGCGAACAGGACAAGGACAATGCCACGCGTGTCAGATCATTGACAGCTCGTGGTGAGCGGCGACACTACGGGAGAGCTTTTTGTGCCAGTGTCAAAGTATGAAAATAAGTCATATTTAAAAATACTTTTTTTTAAAACACGCTTTAATGAAATGTGCCATACTCGTAATGGCAGAACTTCACGACTCCAGCAAGTGGCCGCGGGTGGGTGAGTGAGTGGGTGAGTTAGTGGGTGAGTGGATGGGTGAGTTAGTGGGTGAGTGAGTGGGTGGGTGAGTGGGTGGGTGAGCGGGTGGGTGAGTTAGTGGGTGAGTGAGTGGGTGAGTTAGTGGGTGAGTTAGTGGGTGAGTGAGTGACTGAGTGAGTGGGTGAGTGGGTGAGCGGGTGGGTGAGTGAGTGGGTGAGTTAGTGGGTGATTGAGTGGGTGGGTGAGCGGGTGGGTGAGTTAGTGGGTGAGTGAGTGGGTGAGTTAGTGGGTGAGTGAGTGAGTGGGTGAGTGAGTGACTGAGTGAGTGGGTGAGTGGGTGGGTGAGTGGATGGGTGAGCGGGTGGGTGAGTTAGTGGGTGAGTGAGTGGATGAGTTAGTGGGTGAGTTAGTGGGTGAGTGAGTGAGTGAGTGGGTGAGTGAGTGACTGAGTGAGTGGGTGAGTGGGTGAGCGGGTGGGTGAGTGAGTTGGTGAGTTAGTGGGTGAGTTAGTGGGTGAGTTAGTGGGTGAGTGAGTGGGTGGGTGAGTGGGTGAGTGGGTGAGCGGGTGGGTGAGTTAGTGGGTGAGTGAGTGGGTGAGTTAGTGGGTGAGTGAGTGGGTGAGTGGATGAGTGAGCGAGTGGATGAGTGATTTAGTTAGTGGGTGGGTGTACAAGTGGTTGTTTGGTTAGGCGATTTGATTAAATGAGCGAGTGGGTGAGTGGGTGAGTGAGTGAGCGAGTGGGTGAGTGGGTGAGCGAGTGAGTGGGTGAGAGAGCTAGTGGATGGTTGAGTGAGTGGGTGGGTGAGAGAGTGGGTGAGAGAGCTAGTGGATGGTTGAGTGGTTGAGTGAGTGAGTGAGTGTGTGAGAGTGCTAGTGGATGGTTGAGTGGGTGAGTGAGTGGGTGAGTGAGTGGGTGGGTGAGTGAGTGGGTGAGAGAGCTAGTGGATGGTTGAGTGAGTGAGTGGGTGAGTGAGTGGGTGAGAGTGCTAGTGGATGGTTGAGTGGGTGGGTGAGTGAGTGGGTGAGAGTGCTAGTGGATGGTTGAGTGGGTGGGTGGGTGAGTGAGTGGGTGAGTGAGCTAGTGGATGGTTGAGTGGGTGGGTGAGTGAGTGAGTGGGTGAGTGAGTGGGTGAGTGGATGAGAGAACTAGTGGATAGTTGAGTGAGTGAGTGGGTGAGAGAGCTAGTGGATGGTTGAGTGGGTGAGTGAGTGAGCTAGTGGATGGTTGAGTGGGTGGGTGAGTGGGTGGGTGGGTGGGTGAGTGAGTGGGTGAGTGAGTGGGTGAGTGAGCTAGTGGATGGTTGAGTGGGTGGGTGAGTGGGTGGGTGAGTGAGTGGGTGAGGGAGTGGGTGAGAGGTCTAGTGGATGGTTGAGTGGGTGGGTGAGTGAGCTAGTGGATGGTTGAGTGAGTGGTGGAGGTGGTGGGCAGATCGATGTTGAGTGAGGAAACCCACGATATGAACTCACCTACTAGCTCAGCTACCCACCCGCCTGTTCACTCACTCACTCACCCACTCACTCGCCGATCAAACTCGCCCCCATTCATTCCCCAACTCTCTCAACACGATTTCGGGGCGCAGCGCGCTAACCGCTGCACCACCGCTCCCCACACGCAACGCTCCACACGCAGACAAAGATCCCCCGTATAGCTTTGAACAGACTGCTGAGGCAAGTGCAGTTAGCGAGCACCTGGACGGTACACGAGCGGGTGGGTGGCCAGCACCACGCCCGACCGCCTTTGTCTCCCCCAGTAGCGATGTTTACTACACACCGCACTAGATACCCGTTTGAGGCTGAGTCGACCTAGGGGATGGCCCAGGACCGGTTCAGATAATCGTCACCGGTGGTGTTGCCCGTGAGCGGGAACGAACTTGGGTCGCCGGGTTCGTAGCGCAGCGTGGCGCTAACCGCTGCACCACCGCTCCCCACCACTCCACACATACACGCACAAAGATCCCCCATTAAGCCTGTAACAGACTGTAGGGGCAAGTGCTGTTAGCGAGCACCTATGAAGGCCGGAACGGTACACGAGGGGGTGGGTGGCCAGCACCACGCCCGACCGCCTTTGTCTCCCTAGTGGCAATGTTTACACACCGCACCAGGTACTCATTTGAGGCTGAGTCGACCTAGGAGAGGCCCGGGACCGGTTCAGATAATCGTCACTGGTGTTGGCCGTGAGCGGGAATCGAACCCGGGTCGCCAGGTTCATAGCGCAGCGCGCTAACCGATACACTATCGCTCCCCACATACACACACACAGACATACACACGCACACACAGACATACACACACAGACATAAACACGCACACAAAGACATACACACGCACACACAGACATACACACGCACACACAGACACACGCACACAACCACACACACAGACACACCCACACCCTACTCACACACAGAGATACACAGACATACACACGCACACGCATCCACACAGACACACGCACACACAGACACATACAGACACACGCACACACAGACACATACAGACACACACACACCCTACTCACACACAGAGATACACAGAGATACACAGACATACACACAGACACATACAGACACACACACACACCCTACTCACACACAGACACATACAGACACACACACAGACACACGCACACACAGACACATACAGACACACACACACACCCTACTCACACACATAGATACACACACACAGACATACACACACACACAGACATACACACGCACACAACCACACACACAGACACACCCTACTCACACACAGAGATACACAGACATACACACGCACACGCATCCACACAGACACACGCACACACAGACACACACCCTACTCACACACAAACACACACAGACACACACAGACACAGACACACACAGACACACACCCTACTCACACACAGACGCAAACTCAACAACTACCCGGGCACAGCCTTCACCATTCATTACCCCATAATTAGCCCACCAGCTCATGAGTGAATAATTAATAGCAATTAATCCTTAATTGGGGTAATTACACTAGCCAGGGAGGATTTCACTTGCAGCTGCGGTTAGCCGGCTGCCCGTTTTGCATAATCTGCCTGACAGCCAAGCCCACGGGCAGTCGGACAAGGAGTGAGTGGGTGGGTGGGTGAGTGGGGGGTGGTCAGCTAATTATAATCTGATCAAAAAACACTCCTGACCTAAAACAGAGAGAGAGAGAACAGAGAGATACAATGGGAGAAAGTCGTACTGTCCGAGTCAAATCAGTCGCAGGTGGCTAGGAGATGTTGACTACCTCGCCTGGTGTACAGGAGGTCGTGGATTCGATCCCGACCCTGACGCCTGCTGCTGCTGTATATTTGGAGTTTGCGTGTGTGTCTCTCTCGCATCATCATCACGGTGGCTATGAGATGTAAACTACCTCGCCTGGTGTACAGGAGGTTGTGGGTTCGATCCCGACCCTGACAAATGCTGCTGTATATTTGCAGTTTGCGTGTCTCTCTCATCATAATCATCACGGTGGCTAGGAGATGTTAACCACGTCGCCTGGTATACAGGAGGTCGTGGGTTCGATCCCGACCCTGACGCCTGCTGCTGTATATTTGGAGTTTGCGTGTCTCTCTCATCATCATCACGGTGGCTAGGAGATGTTGACTATCTCACCTGGTGTACAGGAGGTCGTGGGTTCGATCCCTAACCCTCACGCCTGCTGCTGTATATTTGGAGTTTGCGTGTCTCTCTCTCTCATCATCATCATCACGGTGGCTAGGAGATGTTGACTACCTCGCCTGGTGTACAGGAGGTCGTGGGTTCGATCACAACCCTGACGCCTGCTGCTGCTGTATATTTGGAGTTTGCGTGTCTCTCTCTCATCATCATCATCACGGTGGCTAGGAGATGTTAACTACCTCGCCTGGTGTACAGGAGATCGTGGGTTCGATCACAACCCTGACGCCTGCTGCTGTATATTTGGAGTTTGCGTGTCTTTCTCTCTCTCCGTGGTCGCGTGGATTTTTCTCCGGGTGATCCACTTTTTTCCCTCCACATTTAGAAACCACCGTCACCACCACGCGTTTAAGAGTTTATTTGGCTGCTGTATACATTTCCACGGCCCTGAAAAGGGCAGCGGGCCTTGCCTGGTAAAATATCAGTCGGGGGAAACTTTAAAATCTCGATTTTAAACTCATTTCTTTCGGAAGTGGTGCTTGTTGTGTATAGTTTGTTGTCCTTCCCCCGCACCTCCGATTATCGCGGTTGGCTACGTACGGTGCGAAAGAAGTTCAACATACATACTACCCGTAGACTCTAAACTACCCATAGACTCAACATTGCCCATAGACTCTACACTGCCCATAGACTCAACACTGCCCATAGACTCAACACTGCCCATAAACTCAACACTGCCCATAGGCTCAACACTGCACCATAGATTCACCGCTGCCCAAAGACTCAACACTGCCCATAGACTCAACACTGCCCATAGACTCAACACAACCCATAGACTCAATACTGCCCATAGACTCTACACTGCCCGTAGACTCTACACTGGCCATAGACTCAACACTGCCCATAGACTCAACACTACCCATAGACTCAACACTACTCATAGACTCAACACTGCCCATAGACTCAACACTGCCCATAGACTCAACACTGCCCGTAGACTCAACACTGCCCATAGACTCAACACTGCCCGTAGACTCAACACTGCCCGTAGACTCAACACTGCCCGTAGACTCAACACTGCCTATAGACTCAACACTGCCTATAAACTCAACACTGCCCATAGGCTCAACACTGCACCATAGATTCACCACTGCCCAAAGACTCAACACTGCCCATAGACTCAACACAACCCATAGACTCAACACTGCCCATAGACTCAACACTGCCCGTAGACTCTACACTGCCCATAGACTCAACACAGCCCATAAACTCAACACTGCCCGTAGACTCTACACTGCCCAAAGACTCAACACTGCCCATAGACTCAACACTGCCCACAGACTCAACACTGCCCATTGACTCAACACTGCCCGTAGACTCAACACTGCCCGTAGACTCAACACTGCCCATAGACTCAACACTGCCCATAGACTCAACACTGCCCATAGACTCAACACTGCCCATAGACTCAACACTGCCCATAGACTCAACACTGCACCATAGACTCAACACTGCCCGTAGACTCAACACTGCCCATAGACTCAACACTAACTACATAGCGGGTTTGATGAACCAAAGTAAGTTGTAACGTTGCCCCGTGCTAAAATTGGTGTTTTAGATGATTTAACCTTCCTAAAAAAAGGTCTGACCATGCCTCGCACACATTCAAGGTTAAGAACAAATGCCCTCGGGGCATTCGCGACCCAACTACAGCCCTCAAGGCCTTGCAGGAGTAGCCCCGAGGCATCGCTCTGGCACGGCTGTCGAGAGGCATTTTAAAAACGTGGTTTTTTTTTAGTTCATCATTGATTTTTTTTCTCCTCCTTCTAAACTAACTCACAATTTACATAAAATTGGAGGCGGTCAATTGGCTCAGAGCTGGCGCCGCTGTGAGACCTGGGTTCAACTCCGGCGTTGTAGTTTCAGCCAGAGGGGTCTCGTAGACCCACACAGAGACCCAAAGACCCATACAGAGACTCATAGACCCACACAAAGACCAATAGAATCACACTTAGACCCATAGACCCACACTGAGACCCATAGACCCACACAGAGACCCATAGACCCACACAGAAACCCATAGACCCCCACATAGACCCATAGACCCACACGGAGACCCATGGACCTACACAGAAACCCATAGACCCACACATAGACCCATAGACTCACACTGAGACGCATAGACCCACAACTTAGACCTATAGAACCACACTGAGACCCATAGACCCACACTGAGACCCATAGACCCACACTTAGATCTATAGAACCACACTGAGACCCATAGACCCACACTGAGACCCATAGACCCACACAGAGACCCATAGACCCACACGTAGACCCATAGACCCACACAGAGACCCATAGGCCCACACAAAGACCCATAGACCCACACAGAGACCCATAGGCCCACACACAGACCCATAGACCCATACAGAGACTCATAGACCCACACAGAGACCCATAGACTCACACAGAGACCCATAGACTCACACAGAGACCCATAGACCCACACAGAGACCCATAGACTCACACAGAGACCTATAGACCCACACTCAGACCCATAGACTCACACAAAAGACCTATAGACCCACACAAAGACCCATAGACCCACACATAGACCCATAGACCCACACAGAGACCCATAGACCCACAACTTAGACCCATAGACCCACACTCAGACCCATAGACTCACACAAAGACCTATAGACTCACACAAAAGACCTATAGACACACAACTTAGACCCATAGACCCACACTCAGACCCATAGACCCACACAAAAGACCCATAGACCCACACAGAGACCCATAGACCCACACTCAGACCCATAGACCAACACAAAAGACCCATAGACCCACACTCAGACCCATAGACTCACACAAAAGACCTATAGACCCACACAAAGACCTATAGACCCACACAAAGACCCATAGACTCACACAAAAGACCTATAGCCCCACACGTAGACCCATAGACCCACACTCAGACCCATAGACCCACACAGAGACCCATAGACCCACACAAAAGACCCATAGACCCACACAGAGACCCATAGACCCACACTCAGACCCATAGACCCACACAAAAGACCCATAGACCCACACTCAGACCCATAGACTCACACAAAAGACCTATAGACCCACACAAAGACCTATAGACCCACACAAAGACCCATAGACTCACACAAAAGACCTATAGCCCCATACGTAGACCCATAGACCCACACTCAGACCCATAGACCCACACAGAGACCCATAGACCCACACAAAGACCCATAGACCCACACAAAGACCCATAGACTCACACAAAGACCCATAGACTCACACAAAAGACCTATAGACACACACAAAGACCTATAGACACACACAAAGACCTATAGACACACACAGAGACCCATAGACCCACACTCAGACCTATAGACCCACAACTTAGACCCATAGACCCACACTCAGACCCATAGACCCACACAAAGACCTATAGACACACACAAAGACCCATAGACCCACAACTTAGACCCATAGACCCACACAAAGACCTATAGACCCACACTCAGACCCATAGACCCACAACTTAGACCCGTAGACCCACAGAGAGACCCATAGACCCACACGTAGACCCATAGACTCACACAAAGACCCATAGACTCACACAAAGACCCATAGGCCCACACAAAGACCTATAGACCCACACTCAGACCCATAGACCCACAGAGACCCATAGACCCACACTCAGACCTATAGACTCACACAAAGACCCATAGGCCCACACAAAGACCTATAGACCCACACAAAAGACCTATAGACCCACACTCAGACCCATAGACTCACACAAAGACCTATAGACCCACACAAAGACCTATAGACCCACACTCAGACCCATAGACCCACACTTAGACCCATAGACCCACACTCAGACCCATAGACCCACACTCAGACCCATAGACACACACAGAGACCCATAGACACACACAGAGACCCATAGACACACACAAAGACCCATAGACCCACACTCAGACCCATAGACTCACACAAAGACCCATAGACCCACACTCAAACCCATAGACACACACAGAGACCTATAGACTCACACTCAGACCTATAGACACACACAATGCGTGGCGCGTCCCGCGTCATAACGCCGCTTGTCCAGCGTCATACCACGAACGCCGCCGCCTTTACGCCGCCGTCGCCTCATCGTCTGTATCTACAAAACCCTAACAGGGCTCCCCTCCGGGCACCGCAGCCTCGCAACATGCAACACCGCCGAGCCGTAGAAGCTTGCGGATCTTCGGGGGGGGGTGGCATCGATAAGTTTACAGTCGCTTTGCCTGGAGGGGCAATGAGAGGAGGGTAGAGGCTCAGCCCCCCCCCCCCCCCCAAGTTCGACTGCTTGTTGGGGGGGACAGGGAAACAACGCCGTAGACATCAAGGGTGACGAATGCTTGCGTTTGCAATCTAGCATTCATACGCACTTTACACTACACTATACACTACACTATACACTACTATACGCTACGATACACTACTATGCACTACGATATACACTACTATACACTACACTATACACTACTATACACTGCACTATACACTACACTATATACTACTATACACTACGATACACTACTATACACTACTATACACTACTATCCATTGCACTATACACTACTATACACTGCACTATACACTATACTATACACTACGATACACTACTTTACACTACACTATACACTATACACTACGATACACTACTATACACTACACTATACACTACACTATACACTGCACTATACACTACTATACACTACACTATACACTACCCTATACACTGCACTATACACTATTATACACTAATACACACTACACTATACACTACTATACACTGCACTATACACTACTATACACTGCACCATACACTACACTATATACTACTTTACACTACGATACACTACTATACACTACACTATACACTACACTATACACTGCACTATTATACACTACTATACACTACACTATACACTACTATACACTACTTTACACTACACTATACACTTCACTTTACACTACACTATACACTACTATACACTACACTATACACTACTATACACTACACTATACACTACACTATACACTGCACTATTATACACTACTATACACTACACTATACACTACTATACACTACTTTACACTACACTATACACTTCACTTTACACTACACTATACACTACTATACACTACACTATACACTACTATACACTCCACTATACACTACTATACACAACTTTACACAACACTATACACTACACTATACACTACTATACACCACACTATACACTACACTACACACTACACTATACACTACACTATACACTAATATACACCATAAACTACGATAGATTAGTGAAGAACAATGGTTGTGGGGCGTGCCCCTCCCCCCGCACCAACCCACCCTCGCCCTCCCCCCCTTCCCCCTCCTCCCCCCAAATCGTTCCATTTCACTCTCCCGGTTCGCCCACCCAACGCGACCCCTGCCACTTGGCCACGTGGCGAGCTTGCGAGTTGCAGGAGGAGTGCCTCAGCTCGCACGATATCCGCGCGTCTCCACTCCGGATCGATGGCCATTTAAATGTAAATCGAGGGCACGGGGTTATACACCGTGGTGGTGGTGGTGACATTAGCGGCGGCGGTGATGGTGGTGGTGGTGGTGATAGGGGTGGTGGTAATGGTAGTAGTGATGATGATGGTGGTGGTGGTGACGTTTGTGGTGATTGTTTTAATGGTCTAGTGCGGTGGTTCTTAACTCGTGGGGTGTGCGAGCTCCATCTCCTGTGGGTGTTCACGCTCCATCCCCTGTGGGTGTGTAAGCTCCATCACCGTGGGGTGTTCACGCTCCATCCCCTGTGGGTGTGCAAGCTCCATCCCCCGTGGGGTGTTCACGCTCCATCCCCTGTGGGTGTGCAAGCTCCATCACCGTGGGGTGTTCACGCTCCATCCCCTGTGGGTGTGCAAGCTCCATCCCCTGTGGGTGTGCAAGCTCCATCCCCTGTGGGTGTTCACGCTCCATCTCCTGTGGGTGTTCACGCTCCATCCCTGTGGGGTGTTCACGCTCCATCCCCCGTGAGGTGTGCAAGCTCCATCCCCTGTGGGTGTGCAAGCTCCATCCCCCGTTGGGTGTGCAAGCTCCATCCCCCGTGGGTGTGCAAGCTCCATCCCCTGTGGGTGTGCAAGCTCCACCCCCTGTGGGTGTGCAAGCTCCAACCCCCTTGTGGGGTGTTCAAGCTCCATCCCCTGTGGGTGTGCAAGCTCCATCCCCTGTGGGGTGTTCAAGCTCCATCCCCTGTGGGTGTGCAAGCTCCATCCCCTGTGGGTGTGCAAGCTCCATCCCCTGTGGGTGTGCAATCTCCATCCCCTGTGGGTGTGCAAGCTCCATCCCCCGTGGGTGTGCAAGCTCCATCCCCCGTGGGTGTGCAAGCTCCATCCCCTGTGGGTGTGCAAGCTCCATCCCCCGTGGGTGTGCAAGCTCCATCCCCTGTGGGGTGTTCAAGCTCCATCCCCTGTGGGTGTTCACGCTCCATCCCCTGTGGGTGTGCAAGCTCCATTCCCTGTGGGTGTTCACGCTCCATCCCCTGTGGGTGTTCACGCTCCATCCCCTGTGGGTGTACAAGCTCCATCCCCTGTGGGTGTGTGCAAGCTCCATCCCCCGTGGGGTGTTCACGCTCCATCCCCTGTGGGTGTGCAAGCTCCATCACCGTGGGGTGTGCAAGCTCCATCCCCTGTGGGTGTTCACGCTCCATCCCCTGTGGTCTGTGCAAGCTCCATCCCCTGTGGGTGTGCAAGCTCCATCACCGTGGGGTGTTCAAGCTCCATCCCCCGTGAGGTGTTCACGCTCCATCCCCTGTGGGTGTGCAAGCTCCATCCCCTGTGGGTGTGCAAGCTCCATCCCCCGTGGGTGTGCAAGCTCCATCCCCTGTGGGTGTGCAAGCTCCATCACCGTGGGGTGTGCAAGCTCCATCCCCTGTGGGTGTTCACGCTCCATCCCCTGTGGTCTGTGCAAGCTCCATCCCCTGTGGGTGTGCAAGCTTCATCACCGTGGGGTGTTCAAGCTCCATCCCCTGTGGGGTGTTCACGCTCCATCCCCTGTGGGTGTGCAAGCTCCATCCCCTGTGGGTGTGCAAGCTCCATCCCCTGTGGGTGTGCAAGCTCCATCACCGTGGGGTGTGCAAGCTCCATCCCCTGTGGGTGTTCACGCTCCATCCCCGTAGGGTGTTCACGCTCCATCCCCTGTGGGTGTGCAAGCTCCATCCCCTGTGGGTGTGCAAGCTCCATCCCCTGTGGGTGTGCAAACTCCATCCCCTGTGGGGGGTGTGAGATGTCCCTTTCTCGGGGGGTAGCCGGACATGGGCAGATTTGTGTTTGCTTGTTTCAAGAAGGGTAAATAATCGCAAACAGAAAATATGCACGGGGCGACGTGAAGTACAACTTTGTTTCATCAAACTCTCCGTGTGCTTATTAACATTGCGCAAACAAAATAACGACTGAGAATCAAAGGGAAGTGCAAGGCTCCAGCAAATTTTGATTTAAAGCTTTCGTGACTGCAGTAATTCATACTCTTAGCTCTTTCGATAAAGTCACGTTGAAGGGAAACAATAAAATAATAAAATGTGTATAAAAACACTATAGCTCCGGTAAATGTTCAGAGCCACTGCTGTAGAGCAATGTGTGTGGTGGTGGTGGTGATGAAAGTTTTGCTACGGTGTGTGTGTAGGTGTGTGGGTGTGTGTCACTGTGTGTGCTGAGGGAGGGTGGCGTTTGTGCACAGACTGCCCTATATGACATCATAACAACAGTCTGGACCACTGGGCGGGTTCCGCAGGATTGGAAGGATGCCCTGGTGGTCCCCCTCTTTAAGAAGGCGGACCGCACAGACTGTAACAACTACAGGGGCATCTCACTCCTCTGTGCCGGGAAAGGTCCTGGCAAGGATTATTCAACATCGCCTTGCCAGGCACGCTGAGGAGAGGCTTGCGGAGCCCCAATGCGGTTTCAGGAAAGGGCGGTCCTGCACAGATGCCATATTTTCTATCCGTCTGCTACAGCAGAGGTGTAGGGAATTCTAGCAAGACCTACATCTCTGCTTTATTGACCTGGTCAAGGCCTATGATACCATCAGTAGGCCTGGGCTCTGGGTTGTTCTTCGTGCTTTTGGAGTCCCTGACCCTCTGCTCACGATCATTAAGGACCTTCATGATGGTGAGCGGGCCCGGGTAAAACTACGTGGCCGGGAGTCAGAGCCATTCCCTGTACACCTTGGGGTGCGACAGGGATGTCCTCTGGCTCCCACATTATTTAACATCTATTTTGACCACGTAGTTCGTCAAGCATTCAATAGCTGTACCGGGGGAATCTCCATATGGTACAGATATAATGGGAGGCTGATCGATGCCTGGGTGCGGTCAAGGGATGGCTCCCTATTGCTCAACCACGTTATGTATGCCGATGATTTGGTAATAGCCGCTCATTCAGAGGAGGAGTTGGAGACGCTTCTGCTGAGACTGGAGCGTGCCACTAAGAGGTGAGGCCTTACCATCAGCCCCACCAAAACTAAGCACCTGCCTTGGTATTTTGTACCATCGGACACTACACCCCCACAACTCCCAATCGGTGATGGGGCAGTTGTGGAGAGAGTGGAGAGTTTCCCATACCTGGGCAGTGTGCTTATGACTGGCTCCAGTTTAACAGCAGAGGTCTCACTCCGAATCAGTCGAGCGGCAATATCTTTTCATCGGTTGCGTAACGCTGTGTGGAAGCTACCTGGTCTGTCGCTCCGCACTAAGCTTCAGGTCTTCTCGGCCACGGTCATTCCCTTCCTTCTCTACGCTTGCGAAACGTGGACCCCCCTAATGGAACATCTTCGCCGGTTAGAAACATTTAGGCTTGCCTGCCTACGATCCATCCTGGGTTTAACCAGACTGGATTGTGTGAGGAGCTCACAAATCCTTGAAAGATCTGGGCAGGGTCCCATCGGTGAGCTCCTCCGGCAGGCAAGGCTGCGATGGCTGGGTCATGTAGCCCGCATGCCCAGCCACCGCATGCCGAAACAGCTTTTGTTTGGCCGGATTGAGGGGGCTAAGCGGGCGCGGCACGGGCTAGAGAAGAGATGGAGTGATGTGGTACAGGAGGACGTGGAGCTGAGTGGACTTGCCGATGACTGGTACCAGCGGTGTCAAGATCGGCCTCTGTGGAGGAGGCTCGTGAAGGATGCTACTGGGCAGTTGGAGGCAGTCGCCCTCCAACAACAACGGAGGACGGAGGAGCGACGCTCAGAACAACGAGCGGAGCGCCGGGTGGCTAAAGCACAGCAGATTGGCACATTAGGGGGCACAGGTGGTGCATCAGCCAGTCATCTCAGTCAGTCGACCCGTGGCACCTGGGTCTGCCCCGTGACCTCCTGCCAGCGGGCGTTTCGACACTTCACGTGGCCTCAGGGTGCACATAAGCTGGCACAAGCGTCGTGGTGACGTCACCGCCACTTAGTGGCGAATGGCGGTTGTTGTTGTTGTGTGTGTCACTTTGTGTGTGCGTGTGTCACTGTGTAGTGTAGTCGCGGTCGCGGTTAGCGCTACGCTGCGCTATGAACCTGGCGACCCGGGTTCGATTCCCGCTCAAGGGCAACACCAGTGACGATTATCTGAACCGGTCATGGGCCTCCCCTAGGTCGACTCAGCCTCAAATGAGTACCTGGTGCGGTGTGTAGTAAACATCGCCACTGGGGAGACAAAGGCGGCTGGGCGTGGTGCTGGTCACCCACCCCCTCATGTGCCGTGCCGGCCTTCATAGGTGTTGGTCGCTGACACACTTGTCCCAGCAGTCTGTTAAGGCTACACGGGTGATCTTTGTCTTTGGTGCTGATCGGTGATGGTTTTGATGGTGGTGATGGTTCCTGTGATGGTACCTATGGTGGTGGTGATGGTGGCAACGGTGTTAGCGGGAGTGGTGACATTAGTGGTGATGGTCGTGATAATGGTGGTGGTGGTGGTGACAGTTGCGGTGAAGGTGGTGGAATTGGTGATGAGTGTGGTGATGATGATGGTGATGAGTGTGATGATGGTGGTGACGATGATGATGATGGTGGTGGTGATGGCGACGTTCACATTCACACAAAATTATTCACACTGCACGAAGACAAAAATCCCCCGTATAGCCTGTAACAGACTCTAGGGGCAAGTGCTGTTAGCGAGCACCTATGAAGGCTGGAACGGTACACGAGGGGGTGGGTGGCCAGCAACCACGCCCGACCGCCTTTGTCTCCCCAGTGGCAACACACACACACACACCGACACACACACACCGACTTCAAGAAACGCACGGCAATCGATCACGTGACCCTGCTGCCACCATGACATTCCGTGACCCTGGCTCTGATGCCCCGTTCCTGTAAATGGCTTTACCGGAGGTGGGGTAAAGTGTGGGGGGTTGGTGGGGGGGGGGCTTCCACCCACCCACCCCCATCCCCCCACCAACCCAACCCCCACCCCCCCCCCCCACTGCTAACCCACGTGGCACACGACGCTCACACACAGCAGACAAAGACAAAGATCCCCCGTGTAGGCTGTGACAGACTGTTGGGGCAAGTGCTGTTAGCGAGTAGCAGCAGCACCACCTGTATAGGGCTACCGGCACTGTGGCACACGAGGGGGTGGGTCGTCAGCAGCCACGCCGGGCCGCCTTTGTCTTTCTACAATCTCTGGCACACACAAAGACAAATATCTCCTCCCCCCCCACCCACCCACACCCCGTCTAGCCTTACTGGCGAAACGTCGTACTCGGATTGTAAATGTTGTGGCTCGGCTCCCCAACACACAACCGGTTAGTGCTGTACCAGTGACGAATTGGCCGCGTTCTGTTCACGTGACGCGACCTTACTAGTTGGCTGTGTCGGGTGGTGGCGGGTTTAACGACACAACATTTGTATATTTCACGCGATCCTAACCCCCTTTCAACGAAAACAGACCCCTGTATTATGTACAATTGGCTCTTGATCGTAGTTGACATCGTGTGTGTTAGTGTAAACAAATCGGTGTGAGCACTTTTAGGGGTGGTACATAAATGACGTCACGCGATTTTGGACGATTTTTTAACCCCCCCCCCCCTCAAATATGACGTCACAAAGCTCTGCCCCCCCCGCCCCCCACAAAATAAAACATGCTCTAAATCGCTTTAAACTATTGTCATTGTAGCGCGTATTTAATGCGGCGCTGACACTCTGATGTTGCAGGAGAAAACATTTATATATATAAAAAAAGTCTACTTAATTAAGTAGAACGCGTTGTCAATATTTATTTATAAAGTTGCGGAATTTTGATGTGACGTCACATTTCTCAAACACCCCACCCCCTCCCCCGCCGCCCACCTCGTCACACATCGTCACACAAATCTCTGACCACGCCCCCTCCTCCCCACCCCCACCCCTAGGTGCGTGACGTCATTTATGGACGGTGGTGACTCGCACTCAAAAACAATCATCTTCGCGGTGACGACAAACCACGCGCAACATCGCCATCTGCTGAGCAGCCAACGACGCTCGAAAAAAAGTCTTCGTTGACAACACCGTGGGTTCTTTGAATGACGTCACGCACCTAGGGTGGTGGTGGGTGGGTGGGTGGGGGGCGGGGTCAGACATTTGTGACGGTGTGTGACGAGGGGAGGGGGGAGGGGTTTGAGAAATGTGACGTCACATCAAAATGCGTAAGCTTCACCTGAAGAAGGCTACTTGTGTTGTGGCCGAAACGTCGTGTTTTATTTTATTGTTTTATTTTATTATTTCATTCTCATTCTACATGACTTTACCGAAAGAACCCAAGAAGATATAGACAACACGTTCTGCTTATATTCTTGGTTCTTTCGGTAAAGTCACGTAGAAGGTGAAACAATAAAATAATGAAAATATAAAACAATTAAATTCTCACGACGTTTCGACTGCAACACAAGCAATCATCATCGGGTGTGAAAACCACAGCAAGAAAATGTTCTTTCGTGAGAATTTTATTGGTTTATCATATTTTTATTATTTTATTTTTTCCCTTCTACGTGGTGACTTTACCGAAAGAACCAATAATATGAATCCCTGCAGTCACGAAAGCTTTAAATCGAAACGTTCTACTTAATTAAATAGACGTTTTAATAAATGTTTTCTCCTGCAACATCAGAGTGCAGCGCCACATTAAATACGCACTACAATGACAATAAATTTCGATTTAAAGCTTTCGTGACTGCAAGAATTCATCTTCTTTGGTTCTTTCGGTAAAGTCACCACGTAGAATGAGACGCTACGAATCTTAACAACGTTCATTGAAGCTCTGTCGTCCCGACAGGTTTGTTCCTTTCACCTGAAGAAGGCCACTTGTGTTATGGTCGAAACGTCGTGAGAATTTTATTGTGTTATTTTATTATGTTATTCTCATTCTACGTGACTTTGCCAAAATAACCAAAGAAGTACAATGACAATAGTTTAAAGCGATTTGAAGCATGTTTTATTTGGGGGGGGGGGGCAGAGCTTTGTGACGTCATATTTGAGGGGGGGGGGTCTGACTATTTGTGACGCAGTGTGACGAGGGGGGAGGGGTAAGAAATCGTCCAAAATCGCGTGACGTCATTTATGGACGGCCCCTTACAACAACAATACAATATTAATGCCATACATACTGGGTTGATGAAACAAAGTAAGTTGTGTTTTTTTTTTACTTTGCCCAGTGCTTGATTTGTGTCTTCGATGATTTGCGCGTCCGAAAACAAATCTGGCCGCGACTCGCACGCGCACCTCCAGAAAGGGGATCTCGCGCCACCGCCAGGGGGTGGCGTGAGATCGACAGGAGATCGACAGGAGATCGACAGGAGATCGACAGGAGATCGATGTGAGATCGACAGAAGATCGATATGAGATCGACGGGAGCGGTGGTGCAGCGATTAGGGCGCAGCGCTAACAGCGGAGCCCGTGAACCGAGGCCTCGATTCCGAAGCCAAGGGTAACACCGGTGCCGATTGTCCGTCGCGGGCCGTGTGAAGTGGGGTCACAGGCCGCGTGAAGTGGAGTCACGGGTCGTGTGAAGTGGAGTCACGGGTCACGTGAAGTGGGGTCACGGGTCGCGTGAAGTGGAGTCACGGGTCGTGTGAAGTGGGGTCACAGGGTCGTGTGAAGTGGGGTCACGGGTCTTGTGAAGTGGAGTCACGGGTCGTGTGAAGTGGGGTCATGGGTCGTGTGAAGTGGGGTCACGGGTCGTGTGAAGTGGAGTCACGGGTCGTGTGAAGTGGGGTCACGGGCGGTGTGAAGTGGAGTCACGGGCCGTGTGAAGTGGAGTCACGGGTCGTGTGAAGTGGAGTCACCGGCCGTGTGAAGTGGAGTCACGGGCCGTGTGAAGTGGAGTCACGGGCCGTGTGAAGTGGAGTCACGGCCGTGTGAAGTGGGGTCACGGGTCATGTGAAGTGGGGTCACGGGTCGTGTAAAGTGGGGTCACGGGTCGTGTGAAGTGGGGTCACGGGTCGTGTGAAGTGGAGTCACGGGCCGTGTGAAGTGGAGTCACGGGCCGTGTGAAGTGGGGTCACGGGTCGTGTGAAGTGGGGTCACGGGTCGTGTGAAGTGGAGTCACGGGTCGTGTGAAGTGGAGTCACGGGTCGTGTAAAGTGGAGTCACGGACCGTGTGAAGTGGAGTCACCGGCCGTGTGAAGTGGAGTCGTGGGCCGTGTGAAGTGGGGTCACGGGTCGTGTGAAGTGGGGTCACGGGTCGTGTGAAGTGAAGTCACGGGTCGTGTGAAGTGAAGTCACGGGTCGTGTGAAGTGGAGTCGCGGGCCGGGTTTGTCCCGTGGGCCATTGGTTTGCCACCACTAGTGCAGTGCCATTTCAACCTTTCACCACCTTCATACATTCAACGGTGACACGAACTGCGTACGGACAAAGGCACTCTGCGCTTTCAGGGAAACGTGTGTAGTGTTTTATTATTATTATTATAATACAAACAGCTTAGACAATACAATTCACACAAACTAAGTCATTGAATCTAGATTCAATGACTTAGCCACTGCGAGTGACGTCCTTTGTTCGACCAGGTTGAGAACTCCATTGAGATGAATTTCTCTCGTTTCAGATTCAAATCCTTTATATAACCAGATCATAACCCACTGAGGTTAAGTTCTCTCTCTTGAGATTAGAATCCTTTATTTAACCAGATCACAACCCATACAGATAACTTTATCTTGCTTGAGATTTAAATACATTATTTAACCAGATCACAATCCATTGAGATGAATTTTTCTCTCTCTTGAGATTCAAATCCTTTATTTACCTCGATCGCAAACACAATGAGATAAATTTATCTCGCTTGAGATTCAAATCCTTTATTTAACCAGATCACAACCCACTGAGATAAATTTATCTCGCTTAAGATTCAAATCCTTTATTTAACCAGATCACAACCCACTGAGATAAATTTATCTCGCTTGAGATTCAAATCCTTTATTTAACCCGATCACAACCCATTGAGATGAATTTCACTCTTGAGATTCGACATCCTTTATTGAACCAGGTGAGCACCCATGTCCTTTGGTCCTGATTTCGAATCGGTTCTATGTTCAATTCACCTTTGTTGTGGATTACATCGCCTCTAGTGACCGGGGGGGGGGAGGGGGTGATGGTGAACCCCCCCTCCCACCCACCCATCGATCGGAGCGTAGACCAACCGCCTCCTCTCTGGCCTCGGGCGATTGCCCGGACACGTCGGACAATTTCCCAAAACGCTCAGATCATTGCACGAAAAACTTTCACCTGCCGTACACTCTTCCTCTATATATATTTCTTTTTAAAAAACGTAATAATAATAAAAATAAACGCCACGCGCCACGCCCCATTGCATTGTGGTTGCCGCACCGCCGCCAATCAAGCAAGGGTGTCTCGTGTTCACGTGAACCCAAAACGTGCCCATACTCTTTGGCTCTTTCGGTAAAGTCGCGTAGTCAGAAATAAAATCAAATAAATCACGACGTTACGATCGCAAAGGAATGCCCGATGGCGACCGCTTGTGCCGAGATCGAAACGTCGTCATTTGTTTCACGCTATTTCTAACTACTAACGTGACATTCACCGATAGAACCAGAGAGTATGGATTCCTGCGGTCACGAAAAGCTTCAAGTCAAAACGTGGCCAATTCGTTCCGGGGCGCAGCACTAACCGGTTGCGTGCTGGAGAGCAAGGCCAGGCAGCTCCGAGCTCTGGGCCGTCGCCCAATGCTGCACGGTCGCTGTAGTCACTGGCGAAACGTCACGGCGACTCGAGTGATAAATGTCGCGGGGGCACGCTCTCCAACACACAAACCGGTGGTGCTGTACTCGTGTAAGGGATCTGCGAGCCACGCTAACGCGCGCGCACCACGCAGGCACGGCATCTCCGCTCTCACGAACAGGCACCAATCACACGCGCGGGGTATACGCTGGACGGGGGTCGGGGGTTAAAGGGCAAATGACGTCACCCGGTCCAGAAGGCGTACCAGACGCGGATGTGTATTGGGGCGTATTGGGAGCAAGGGCCGGAGAGGTGAAAAGGGGCTGTGGGAGGTGTGTTCGGGGGTCGCTTTGGAACCAGAGTTGCTGTGCGTTGCTGAATTGAAGAAGTGGTTCGACTATTCTCCGACTCCTCTTCACTAGCGTCGAGTTGGCACGTTTTTATTCTTTGGGTCTTCCGGTCAAGTCACGTGGGGATAGGTTTCAAAGAAATTAACAAAAGTGACTTTCAAAAAAAAACTACGACGTTTCGATGGCGACGCAAGCGATCGCCGTCAGGAAGAACGCTCGCGTTGCGATCGAAACTTCGTAGTTATTTTTGTTATTTGCTTTGAACCTATCGACGACGTGACTTTACCGGAAGACCCCAAGGATATGAATTCCTGCAGTCACGAAAGCAATTAAGTCGAGATTTGGCACGTTTTGTTCACGTGACGCGCTTTGGATGGTGGTGTCGGGTTTAACGACAGAACATTTATATATATACGTGATCTAACACCCCCCCCACCCACCCCAAAAAAAACCTCTCATGGATGATATTGGTCACGAAAGCATCAATAAACTGTGTTGTGGCCGTTTGTGCTTTTGTAACACCGCTGCGAACAGTGTCAGCATCACCATCTAGCGGTTCTTCTTCTTAACCGCAGCATCCCTGGGGAGGGGCGGGGAGGGTGCGAGATGCCCCCCTATCACGGCCAGATTTTGTCTTTAGAAGGAGAATCATCGAAAAACACTAATTAAGCACGGGGCAAAGTAAGTAACACGACTTCCTTTGTTTCATCAAGCGCTGTGCCAAAGAAGTTCAACGTACGCACACCCCAAGCGCACGCGCGCACACGAAGACAAAGATCCCCCGTGCGGCCTGAACGGACTGTCGGGGCGAGTGCTGTTAGCGAGCACCGCCTGTGAAGGCCGGCACGGCACACACGAAGGGGGTGGGGTGGCCAGCGCCACTCCCGGCCGCTTTTGTATCCCGCAGTGGCGGTGTTTACAAATTACACACCGCACCAGGTAATCATTTGAGGCCGAGTCGACCTAGGGGGAGGCCGAGGACCGGTTAAGACAATCGACGCCGGCGTTGACCGTGAGCGGGATTCGAAACCCGGGTCGCCGGGTTCGTAGCGCGGCGTAGCGCTAACCGCTACACCACCGCTCCCCCACACGCACACACCTACACATACATACACACCTACACGCACACACACACACAGATACGTGCACGCGCACGTACACGCGCGCGTACACGTACACGTACACGCGCGCGTGCACGACCCGCCACAAGGCAGTGATGATGACCGCGGGCCCCGGCGAGCCACCGATCGCCGGTTCGACGAGGAACGCGCGGGAGCTCGCAAAGTGTACTCCTTCGTGGGCCGGCAAAGAAGCCCACCTACTCTTCCACGGTGGCCAGACCAGGGGGGCGGGCGGGGGGCTGGTGGGTGGCCAGCACCGCGCCCCGGCCACCTTTGTCTCCCCCAGTGGCCGATGTTTACTGCGCACATTGTGCCGAGCAAACTCGTCCGGTGGCCGAGTCGCCCCGGGGGAGGCTCGGCACCGGTTCAGATAAATGAATCGTCACCGGTGTTGGTGGCCGTGAGCGGGAGTGGTGGTCCGGCGTCGACCGGGAGGAGCTTTCGTGGAAATTCAAACCCCGGGAATCTTCCGGGGGTTTGATCTTCCACGGGGCTGCCCGCGGTCCACCCTGAGGCGCGTCCGTTCGCACACACCACGGTGGCAGGAGCAGTTACGCGCGGACGATACCCGATGCACAAATGGACAATTAAAACCTCTCCGGCAGTAGTAGTGTTGCGTGATTGTGGGTCATCCGGAACGGAGACCGTAGTGTAACGTGCGATGACGCAATGGAAACCCCCCCCCCCCCCCCCCCACAATCCACAAATACGAAGGAGGAGACATCACAGCGATGACGACGACTCCGCTGGCTTCTGCCGACGCGGTTGTCCGCCGGCTCGGCCACCCGAACGCGACATCTTTGAGTCGCTGGCCCCTGCGTCGACATCAGCAGGAAGCGGCAATTTGAAGTCGGGCGTTTCAACCGTCGCCCGCCGCCGTGGGAAGGGTGGTCGAACCGGTCGACCTCCCGGATCCACAAGTCCAGCCGCGTCCCCCCCGGGGCCCTGCGCACGCGACCGCGGGGTTTAGTCCGCCGCTGTAAACAAGAGCGGCGGAATCGCCCATCACGGATTTGCCCGAATGTAGGAGGACGTGGGAGTGGCGTTTACCCAGTAGGGGCGTGTCTCTGCCCATATATGGAAGGCAGTGGGAGTGGCGTTACCCATTAGGGGCATGTCTCTGCCCATATATGGAAGGCAGTGGGAGTGGCGTTACCCAGTAGGGGCGTGTCTCTGCCCATATATGGAAGGCCGTGGGAGTGGCGTTACCCAGTAGGGGCGTGTCTCTGCCCACATATGGAAGGCAGTGGGAGTGGCGTTACCCATTAGAGGTGTGTCTCTGCCCATATATGGAAGGCAGTTGAAGTGGCGTTTCCCAGTAGGGGCGTGTCTCTGCCCATATATGGAAGGCAGTTGGAGTGGCGTTTCCCAGTAGGGGCGTGTCTCTGCCCATATATGGAAGACAGTGGGAGTGGCGTTACCCAGTAGGGGCGTGTCTCTGCCCATATATGGAAGGCCGTGGGAGTGGCGTTACCCAGTAGGGGCGTGTCTCTGCCCACATATGGAAGGCAGTGGGAGTGGCGTTACCCATTAGAGGTGTGTCTCTGCCCATATATGGAAGGCAGTTGAAGTGGCGTTTCCCAGTAGGGGCGTGTCTCTGCCCATATATGGAAGGCAGTTGGAGTGGCGTTTCCCAGTAGGGGCGTGTCTCTGCCCATATATGGAAGACAGTGGGAGTGGCGTTACCCAGTAGGGGCGTGTCTCTGCCCACATATGGAAGGCAGTGGGAGTGGCGTTACCCATTAGAGGTGTGTCTCTGCCCATATATGGAAGGCAGTGGGAGTGGCATTACGCAGTAGGGGCATGTCTCTGCCCATATATGGAAGACAGTGTGAGTGGCATTACCCAGTAGGGGCGTGTCTCTGCCCATATATGGAAGGCAGTTGGAGTGGCGTTACCCAGTAGGGGCGTGTGTCTGCCCATATATGGAAGGCAGTTGGAGTGGCGTTTCCCAGTAGGGGCGTGTCTCTGCCCATACATGGAAGGCAGTTGGAGTGGCGTTTCCCAGTAGGGGCGTGTCTCTGCCCATATATGGAAGACAGTGGGAGTGGCGTAACCCAGTAGGGGCGTGTCTCTGCCTAAATATGGAAGGCAGTGGGAATGACATTACCCAGTAGGGGCGTGTCTCTGCCCAAATATGGAAGGCAGTGGGAGTGGCGTTATCCAGTATGGGCGTTCCTCTGCCCATATATGGAAGACAGTGGGAGTGGCATTACCCGATAGGGGCGTGTCTCTGCCCATATATGGAAGACAGTGGGAGTGGCGTTACTCGGAGAGACGTGCCTCTTGCCCGTACGTGGAGCGTGAATCCAGGTTAATCATTTAGATTCCACTCAGTCGATCCGATATCAGAATAACGGGAGTAAGATTGTTAATATGAACAAATAATAAAAAATACAGATAATCCGTAACCAGCGAGTTAATCGCCTGGTCGATTCGTTGCTAATCGATGCGTGGATTGAGTAATCCCATTGGTCAGGTGACACACGCCCCCTTGTTTTGATTGGCTGATATCTTGAACGATTGGCGATTCCACCGTGGTCCGTTTTTATTGCACAACGAACCTGTGAAAAATGAGCTTCATAGCTCATCGGATTCCTCCAGTAGTAATAAATATTCTGATTCTAAATAACGAACAGCGGCGGAAATGACACAGTGCACGTCGTCATGCTGAGACGTGGAGGGTACTGAGAGCCCTTCCACCCACCCACTCTCCTACCCACCAATCCACCCACCCTCCTACCCTCCCACCCACCAATCCATCCACCCACCAATCCACCCACCCACCAATCCATCCACCCACCAATCCACCCACCCACCCTCCAAGCCACCCTCTTACCCACCCACCCTCTTACCAACCCACCCACCCTCTTACCCACCCACCCACCCTCTTACCCACCCATCCTCCTACCCTCTCACCCACCAATCCATCCACCCACCCACCAATCCACCCACCCTCCAAGCCACCCTCTTACCCACCCACCCTCTTACCCACCCACCCTCTCACCCTCCTACTCACCCTCCTACCCACCCTCCTACCCACCAATCCACCCTCCCTCCCGCCCTCCCAGCGACCCACCGGTATCACTCGTTGATGGTCTTGATGAACTCAATGGCGGAGCAGAACTGGAGCCAGCAGTAGGAGTCATGGCCCTCCATGGAGGCGGCGTGCAGGCTGCTCACGTACTGCACCGTGGACAGCAGCGCCCGCGGGTTTGCCTGCGTGTGTGTGTGTGTGGGCGCGTGCACGTGTGTGCGCGGGTGTGTGTGTGCGTACGTGTGTGCGTGTGCACGTGTGTGTGTGCACGTGTGTGTGGATGCGTGCACGTGTGTGTGTGCACGTGCGTGTGCACGTGTGTGTGTGCACGTGTGCGTGTGTGTGGATGTGTACACGTGTGTGGGTGCACGTGCGTGTGTGTGCACGTGTGTGTGTGCACGTGTGCGTGTGTGTGGATGCGTACACGTGTGTGGGCGCGTGCACGTGGGTGTGCGTACATGCGTGCGTGTGTACGTGTGTGTGTAAGTGAGTGTACGTGCGTGTGGACGTATGTGTGTGTGCACGTGTGCGTGTGTGTGCACGTGTGCGTGTGTGTGCACGTGTGCGTGTGTGGATGTGTGCACGTGTGTGGGTGCACGTGCGTATGTGTACGTGTGTATGTGTGCGTACGTGTGTGTGTATGTGTGCGTGCATGCATGCACGTGCATGTGTGTGTGTGCGTGCGTGCGTACACGTGTGTGCGTGCGTGTGTACACGTGAGTGCGTGTGTGCGTGCGTACATGTGTGTGCGTGTGTGCGTGCGTACACGTGTGTGCGTGCGCGCGTGTGTGGGTGTGTGTGTGTGTGCGTGCGTGCGTACGAGCGCGGTGCAACAGAGTACATCAGATTCACGACTCAACTCGACTCATTTGCCATGACCTATCCACACGAGGTCACGGAAGTCGGAACCCAGGCATCGACAGACGAGCGACGGGCGTCCGTAGGGTCACCGTGACCTTGACCCCCACCCCGACAAGAGGTCACGGGAACCGGAACGGGCGAGCGTAAGGCGCCCCGGCGGGGGGTGGCCGTGACCTCGAAGCCGACCTTGACCCGGTCGAGCGTGCGAGCGAGCGAGCGGGCGGGCGGGCGGGCGACCCGACCTGGGCTGACCTGCACGATGACGTAGACCATGACGGGGATGAGGTCGTCGGCACCGGGCCCCGACCCGCGCTCCGTTGCCAGGCTCAGCAAGGTCACCACCGTGCGGCAGACACGCAGGATGCAGCGAGCCTTGTCGCTCGGGGTCTGGGGTGGGGGGTGGGGGTGGAAGACGAGAAAGATTGCGCTCCCCTTCCTTAGGTAGCCGCGGTGGCTATGAGATGTTGACTACCTCGCCTGGTATACAGGAGGTCGTGGGTTCGATCCAGGCCCTGACGCCTGCTGCTGCTGTATATTTGGAGTCTGCGTGTCTCTCTCATCATCATCACGGTGGCTATGAGATGTTGACTACCTCGCCTGGTGTACAGGAGGTCGTGGGTTCGATCCCAACCCTGACACCTGCTGCTGCTGTATATTTGGAGTTTGCGTGTCTCTCTCATCATCATCATCATCACGGTGGCTATGAGATGTTGACTACCTCGCCTGGTGTACAGGAGGTCGTGGGTTCGATCCCGACCCTGACACCTGCTGCTGTATATTTGGAGTTTGCGTGTCTCTATCATCATCATCATCACGGTGGCTAGGAGATGTTAACTACCTCGCCTGGTATACAGGAGGTCGTGGGTTCGATCCAGACCCTGACACCTGCTGCTGTATATTTGGAGTTTGCGTGTCTCTCTCATCATCATCATCATCACGGTGGCTATGAGATGTTAACTACCTCGCCTGGTATACAGGAGGTCGTGGGTTCGATCCAGACCCTGACACCTGCTGCTGTATATTTGGAGTTTGCGTGTCTCTCTGTCTATCCCCGTGGTCGCGTGGATTTTTGTCCGGGTCCTCCGGTTTCCCCCCCCCACCCACCCCACGTTTAGAATCAACATCGCCACACGTTTAAAAGTATTTGGCTAACGCTATTAATGTCCACGTGACGACGATGACGACGATGACGATGATGAGTCCACTCCGTAGAGCTATCACTTGTGTTTGCCAGCTCGCTTCTGAAACAGCGCTTGGGTAGCTCAGCGTGCGAGCCTTACGCCCGGGGCACAATGGAAGACTTTCAAGTTTCATTGTTTAAAGCAGTGGGTTTCTAAACCTTTACAGCAGCCCTGCACACTCCACTCCCACCCCACCCACCCCCCTTTCTTTCTCGATCATTAAGAAAAGCGTACAAATCGCGTAACTACCATAGTGGGGTTGATGAAGCAAAGCGAGTGGAAACTTTAACGTTGCCCCGTGCTTAATTTGGGGGGTGTTTATCGATGATTTGCCACTCCCTAAAAACAAAAACAAAAAACTTCTGGCCACGTCCCCCGAATCCCCCAGGGAGTGGCGTGGCAGCCCAAATGGGGGGCCCTTAAACGTTAGCGCGTCGCGAGTCGAGGGTCAGGCAGAACGTGCCCTTGGGGGGGGGGGGGGGGCCCGTCCATAAATGACGTCACGCCATTTTGGACGATTTTTTTAACCCCTCCCCCAACCGCCTTCGTCAGGCGGCGTCACAAAAAGCCAGACCCCCCCCCCCCACTGAAATATGACGTCACAAAGCTCTGCCCCACCTCTCCTCCCAAAAAAAATATATAAATCATGCTTCAAATCACACTCTTGGTTCTTTCGGTAAAGTCACGTAGAAAGGGAAAAAAATAAAAAATTATGAAAATAAAAAACGACGTATTTTTATTATTTTATTGTTTCCCTCCTACGTGGTGACTTTACCGAAAGAACCGAGAATATGAACCTCTTGTATTCATGGTTCTTTCAGTGAAGTCACGTAGAAGGGAAACAATAAAATAATAAAAAATATAAAACAATAAAATTCTCACGACGTTTCGACTGCTACACAAGCAGCAGTCATCATCAGGTGTTGCAGTCGAAACCTCGTGAGAATTTTATTGTTTTATATATATTTTTTTAATTTTACTGTTTCCCTTCTACGTGGTGACTTTACCGAAAGAACCAAGAATATGAACCTCTTGTATTCATGGTTCTTTCAGTGAAGTCACGTAGAAGGGAAACAATACAATAATAATATAAAACAATAAAATTCTCACGACGTTTCGACTGCAACACAAGCAATCATCATCAGGCGTTGCAGTCGAAACCTCGTGAGAATTTTATTGTTTTATATTTTTATTATTTTATTGTTTCCCTTCTACGTGGTGACTTTACCGAAAGAACCGAGAATATGAACCTCTTGTATGCATGGTTCTTTCAGTGAAGTCACGTAGAAGGGAAACAATAAAATAATAAAAATATAAAACAATAATATTCTCACGACGTTTCGACTGCAACACAAGCAATCATCATTAGGTGTTGCAGTCGAAACCTCGTGAGAATTTTATTGTTTTATATATTTTTTTAATTTTATTGTTTCCCTTCTACGTGACTTTACCGAAAGAACCAAGAATATGAACCTCTTGTATTCATGGTTCTTTCAGTGAAGTCACGTAGAAGGGAAACAATAAAATAATAAAAATATAAAACAATAAAATTCTCACGACGTTTCGACTGCTACACAAGCAGCAGTCATCATCATTGCTTGCGCTGCAGTCGAAACCTCGTGAGAATTTCATTGTTTTATATTTTTTATTATTTTATTGTTTCCCTTCTACGCGGTGACTTTACCGAAAGAACCAAGAATGTGAATCCCTGCAGTCGCGAAAGCTTTAAATAAAAATAAAACATGCTTCACATCGCTTTAAACTATTGTCATTGCAGCGCGTATTTAATGTGGCGACGCACTCTGATGTTGCAGGAGGAAACATTTATGACAAAGTCTATTTAATTAAGTAGAAACGTAGAAATAAGAAATATTTTTTTACATAATATTATAATTTTTATTATTTTAAATTTTTTCATCATTTCTTATTTCTACGTGACTTTACCGAAAAGAAAAACAAAGAGCAATTCCTGCAGTCACTTTAGCACCAAATCAAGTTTCAAGCAGAACGCGTTGCCCACATTTATTTAAAGCTGCGCATTTTTACGTGACGTCACATTTCTCAAACTTCTCCCCCCTCCCCCTCGTCACACATCGTCACAAATGTCTGACCCCCCCACCCCCCCCCCACCCCCCCCCCCAGGTACGTGACGTCATGTATGGAGGGCCCGTGGTCACGTGGCCTAACGCGGCGCGCCGTGAGGCCCGCGGCGCCGCACCTTGTAGGCCCACAGCAGCTGCAGCTCCTCCTGCGCCTGCCACCAAGGGGCCTCGTTGTGGAACGCCTGCACCAGGACACAGAGGGACGCGGCGAGCCAGGGCCATCAGGGCCATCAGGGCCATCAGGGCACGGCGAGCCAGAGCCATCAGGGCCATCAGGGCCATCAGGACACCAGGGCCATCAGGGCCATCAGGGCCATCAGGGCCATCAGGGCCATCAGGGCCATCAGGGCACGGCGAGCCAGAGCCATCAGGGCCATCAGGGCCATCAGGGCCATCAGGGCCATCAGGGCCATCAGAGCCATCAGGACACAGCGAGCCAGGGCCATCAGGGCCATCAGGGCCATCAGGGCACGGCGAGCCAGGGCCATCAGGGCCATCAGGGCCATCAGGGCACGGCGAGCCAGAGCCATCAGGGCCATCAGGGCCATCAGGACACCAGGGCCATCAGGGCCATCAGGGCCATCAGGGCCATCAGGGCCATCAGAGCCATCAGGGCACGGCGAGCCAGGGCCATCAGGACACAGAGGGACGCGGCGAGCCAGGGCCATCAAGGCCATCAGGACGCGGCAAGCCAGGGCCATCAGGGCCATCAGGGCCATCAGGGCCATCAGGGCCATCAGGGCCATCAGGACACGGCAAGCCAGGGCCATCAGGGCCATCAGGGCCATCAGGGCCATCAGGACACGGAAAGCCAGGGCCATCAGGGCCATCAGGACACGGAAAGCCAGGGCCATCAGAGCCATCAGGGCCATCAGGACACGGCAAGCCAGGGCCATCAGGGCCATCAGGACACGGAAAGCCAGGGCCATCAGGGCCATCAGGGCCATCAGGGCCATCAGGGCCATCAGGGCCATCAGGACACGGAAAGCCAGGGCCATCAGGGCCATCAGGGCCATCAGGGCCATCAGGGCCATCAGGGCCATCAGGACATGGCAAGCCAGGGCCATCAGGACGCGGCGAGCCAGGGCCATCACGGCCATCAGGACCATCAGGGCACGGCAAACCAGGGCCATCAGGGCACGGCGAGCCAGGGCCATCAGGGCCATCAGGGCCATCAGGGCCATCAGGGCCATCAGGAACCGCCCGAGACAGAGAGAGAGAGAGGTGGGGGGGCGGGGGGAGATGGAGGAGACGCCCAGACCCAGGAGCTCAAATCCCGGGATTTTCTCAGCTGTGACGACTCAAGTGTCTTCCACACAGCCATCATGAACTGCCCCCTGAGACAGCGAGACCCAGGGCTTGAACCCAGGTTCAGTATGTGTGTGTGTGTGAGACAGCCATTATGAACCCCTGAGAGAGAGAGACAGAGACACCCAGACCCAGGGCTTGAACCCAGGTTCAGGGTGTGTGTGTGTGAGACAGCCATTATGAACCCCCTGAGTGAGAGAGAGACACCTAGACCCAGGGCTTGAACCCTGGTTTAGGATGCGTGTGTGTGAGTCACAGCCATTATGAACCCCCTGAGTGAGAGACAGAGACACCTAGACCCAGGGCTTGAACCCAGGTTTAGGATGTGTGTGTGTGTGTGTCACAGCCATTATGAACCCCCTGAGTGAGAGAGAGACACCTAGACCCAGGGCTTGAACTTAGGTTTAGGGTGTGTGTGTGTGTGTCACTGCCATTATGAAACCCCTGAGTGAGAGAGAGACACCTAGACCCAGGGCTTGAACTTAGGTTTAGGGTGTGTGTGTGTGTGTCACAGCCATTATGGACCCCCTGAGAGAGAGACAGAGGCACCTAGACCCAGGGCTTGAACCCAGGTTCAGGATGTCTGTGTGTGTGTGAGACAGCCATTATGAACCCCCTGAGTGAGAGACAGAGACACCTAGACCCAGGGCTTGAACCCAGGTTCAGGGTGTGTCTGTGACACTGCCTTTATGAACCCCCTGAGTGAGAGACAGAGACACCTAGACCCAGGGCTTGAACCCAGGTTTAGGGTGTGTGTGTGTGTGACACTGCCATTATGAACCCCCTGAGAGAGAGACAGAGACATCTGGACCCAGGGCTTGAACCCAGGTTCAGGGTGTGTGTGTGTGTGTGTCACAGCCATTATGAACCCCCTGAGAGAGAGACAGAGACACCCAGACCCAGGGCTTGAACCCAGGTTCAGGGTGTGTGTGTGTGTGAGACAGCCATTATGAACCCCCTGAGTGAGACAGAGACACCTAGACCCAGGGCTTGAACCCAAGTTCAGGATGTGTGTGTGTGTGAGACAGCCATTATGAACCCCCTGAGTGAGAGACAGAGACACCTAGACCCAGGGCTTGAACCCAGGTTTAGGGTGTGTGTGTGTGTGACACTGCCATTATGAACCCCCTGAGAGAGAGACAGAGACATCTGGACCCAGGGCTTGAACCCAGGTTCAGGGTGTGTGTGTGTGTGTGTCACAACCATTATGAACCCCCTGAGAGAGAGACAGAGACACCCAGACCCAGGGCTTGAACCCAGGTTCAGGGTGTGTGTGTGTGTGTGAGACAGCCATTATGAACCCCCTGAGTGAGACAGAGACACCTAGACCCAGGGCTTGAACCCAAGTTCAGGATGTGTGTGTGTGTGTGTGAGACAGCCATTATGAACCCCCTGAGTGAGAGACAGAGACACCTAGACCCAGGGCTTGAACCCAGGTTTAGGGTGTGTGTGTGTGTGTGTGACACTGCCATTATGAACCCCCTGAGAGAGAGACAGAGACACCTGGACCCAGGGCTTGAACCCAGGTTCAGGGTGTGTGTGTTTGTGTCACAGCCATTATGAACCCCCTGAGAGAGAGAGACACCTAGACCCAGGGCTTGAATTCAGGTTTAGGGTGTGTGTGTGTGTCACAGCCATTATGAACCCCCTGAGAGAGAGACAGAGACACCTAGACCCATGGCTTGAACCCAGGTTTAGGGTGTGTGTGTGTGTGTCACAGCCATTATGAACCCCCTGAGTGAGAGACAGAGACACCTAGACCCAGGGCTTGAACCCAGGTTCAGGGTGTGTGTGTGTGTGTCACAGCCATTATGAAACCCCTGAGTGAGAGAGACACCTAGACCCAGGGATTGAACTCAGGTTTAGGGTGTGTGTGTGTGTCACAGCCATTATGAAACCCCTGAGTGAGAGAGAGACACCCAGACCCAGGGCTTGAACTCAGGTTCAGGGTGTGTGTGTGTGTGTGTCACAGCCATTATGAACCCCTTGAGAGAGAGAGACAGAGACACCTAGACCCAGGGCTTGAACCCAGGTTCAGGGGGTGTGTGTGTGTGTCACAGCCATTATGAACCCCCTGAGAGAGAGACAGATACACCTAGACCCAGGGCTTGAACCCAGGTTCAGGGTGTGTGTGTGTGTGTCACAGCCATTATGAAACCCCTGAGTGAGAGAGACACCTAGACCCAGGGATTGAACTCAGGTTTAGGGTGTGTGTGTGTGTGTGTCACAGCCATTATGAAACCCCTGAGTGAGAGAGATACACCTAGACCCAGGGCTTGAACTCAGGTTCAGGGTGTGTGTGTGTGTGACACTGCCATTATGGACCCCCTAAGTGAGAGACAGAGACACCTAGACCCAGGGCTTGAACCCAGGTTCAGGATGTGTGTGTGTGTGTGTGTCACAGCCATTATGAACCCCCTGAGAGAGAGAGACAGAGACACCCAGACCCAGGGCTTGAACCCAGGTTCAGGGTGTGTGTGTGTGTGTCACAGCCATTATGAACCCCCTGAGTGAGAGAGAGACACCTAGACCCAGGGCTTGAACTCAGGTTCAGGATATGTGTGTGTGTGACAGCCATTATGAACCCCCTGAGTGAGAGAGACAGAGACACCTAGACCCAGGGCTTGAACCCAGGTTCAGGGTGTGTGTGTGTGTGTGACACTGCCATTATGAACCCCCTGAGAGAGAGAGACAGAGACACCTAGACCCAGGGCTTGAACCCAGGTTCAGGGTGTGTGTGTGTGACACTGCCATTATGAACCCCCTGAGTGAGAGAGAGACAGAGACACCTAGACCCAGGGATTGAACTCAGGTTCAGGATGTGTGTGTGTGTGTGTGTCACAGCCATTATGAATCCCCCTGAGAGAGAGAGACAGAGACACCCAGACCCAGGGCTTGAACCCAGGTTCAGGGTGTGTGTGTGTGTGTGTCACAGCCATTATGAACCCCCTGAGAGAGAGAGACACCTAGACCCAGGGCTTGAACCCAGGTTCAGGATGTGTGTGTGTGTGTGTCACAGCCATTATGAACCCCCTGAGAGAGAGAGAGAGACAGAGACACCTAGACCCAGGGCTTGAACCCAGGTTCAGGGTGTGTGTGTGTGTCACAGCCATTATGAACCCCCTAAGTGAGAGACAGAGACACCTAGACCCAGGGCTTGAACCCAGGTTCAGGATGTGTGTGTGTGTGTGTGTCACAGCCATTATGAACCCCCTGAGAGAGAGAGAGAGAGACAGAGACACCTAGACCCAGGGCTTGAACCCAGGTGCAGGGGGTGTGGAAGTACCGTGCGGATCTGGATGGCCGGGTGGTCAGGGGTCACGATGAGGGCGAGACGCTGGATGTGACGGGAGAACAATCTGGAAGACATCGTCGTGACGATCATCATCATCATCATCACTGTTATCATCATCGTCGTCATCACCGTCACCCTCATCGTCATCATCGTCGTTATCATTGTCATCATCATCGGTATCATCATCGTCATCATCGTACCAGCAGCATCGCATCATCACGGCCAGGTGAAATATATAAATTGTCGTCATCATCATTACAACCGTGGAGTGATAGCCCGGCCCCCTTTACGGATGTTCGTGGTTCCAACCTGGCAGGCCGCGCCGGTCAATCTCGCGAAAACACGGCGACGCACACCACAGGCGTCCCAACGCGGCGGCCACTGGGTACAGCTAACCCCTCTCGCTCCCCGGTAACCGCTCGCTCCCCGCTATCCGCTCGCTCCCCGCTAACCGCTCGCTCCCCGCCAACCGCTCGCTCCCCGCTGACCGCTCGCTCCACGCTAACCGCTCGCTCCACGCTAACCGCTCGCTCCACGCTGACTGCTCGCTCCCCACTAACCGCTCACTCCCCGCCAACCGCTCGCTCCCCGCTATCCGTTCGCTCCCCGCTATCCGCTCGCTCCCCCGCCAACCGCTCGCTCCCCGCCAACCGCTCGCCCCCCGCCAACCGCTCACTCGTCTCGGTGGACGTCGGCGTCGTCGTTGGGGTTGAACGCCCAGCGGAAGATCTTCTCCATGACGCACCGCTCCAACGCCGCCTCCACTTGCCCACGGAAGCGGCAGGTGGCTTCACAACCACCGCCACCGCCACCGCCACCACCACCGCCGCCACCACCACAGCCGCCACCACCACCGCCACCGCCGCCACCACAGCCAGCCGTCCCGGCTACGACGCCGTCCACAAGGCTGGCGGTGAAGGAGCGAAGGAGGCCGTGGAGCAGCGGGGTCTTCTCGTCCTCCACCCTCAGGCGCTTGTAGGCTGCCGGAGCACGTGGGTTGGGCGGTGGGTGGGTGGGAGGGTGGTGGGTGGGAGGGTGGTGGGTGGTGGGTGGTTAGGGTGGTGGGTGGGAGGGTGGTGGGTGGGTGGTTAGGGTGGTGGGTGGGAGGGTGGTGGATGGGTGGGAGGGTGGTGGGTGGGTGGGAGGGTGGTGGGTGGGTGGTTAGGGTGGTGGATGGGTGGTTAGGGTGGTGGATGGGTGGGAGGGTGGTGGATGGGTGGGAGGGTGGTGGGTGGGTGGGAGGGTGGTGGGTGGGTGGTTAGGGTGGTGGGTGGGTGGGAAAGTGGGTGGGTGGTTGGGTGGTAGAAGGGGGGGTGTTGGGTGGTGGGGAGGGTGGGTGGGAGGGTAGGTGGGTGGGTGGGTGGGAGGGTAGGCGGGTGGGTGGTGGGGAGGGTGGGTGGGTGGTGGGGTGGGTGATGGGGAGGGCGGGTGAGTGGGAGGGTGGGTGGTGGGGAGGGTGGGAGGGTTGTTGATTGGGTGGTGGAAGGGGAGATGGTGGGTGGGTGGTGGGGAGGGTGGGTGGGTGGTGGGGAGGGTGGGAGGGTTGGTGGTTGGTGATTGGGTGGGTGGGTGGCTCTATCAACATCACCATCATTCGCACTGTTATTCAAGGGACCTGTTTTCACCATCGCGCTCACCACCACTCTCACCACCACCACCACTCTCACCACCACTCTCACCACCACCACTCTCACCGCCACTCTCACCGCCACTCTCACCACCACTCTCACCACCACCACTCTCACCGCCACTCTCACCACCACTCTCACCACCACTCTCACCACCACTCTCACCACTCACCACCACCACTCTCACCACCACTCTCACCACTCACCACCACCACTCTCACCACCACCACCACTCTCACCACCACTCTCACCACCACCACTCTCACCACCACTCTCACCACCACTCTCACCACCACTCTCACCACCACTCTCACCACTCACCACCACCACTCTCACCACCACTCTCACCACTCACCACCACCACTCTCACCACCACCACCACTCTCACCACCACTCTCACCACCACTCTCACCACTCACCACCACCACTCTCACCACCACTCTCACCACCACTCTCACCACCACTCTCACCACCACTCTCACCACTCACCACCACCACTCTCACCACCACTCTCACCACCACTCTCACCACCACTCTCACCACTCACCACCACCACTCTCACCACCACTCTCACCACTCACCACCACCACTCTCACCACCACCACCACTCTCACCACCACTCTCACCACCACTCACCACCACCACTCTCACCACCACTCTCACCACCACTCTCACCACCACTCTCACCACCACTCTCACCACCACTCTCACCACTCACCACCACCACTCTCACCACCACTCTCACCACCACTCTCACCACCACTCTCACCACTCACCACCACCACTCTCACCACCACTCTCACCACTCACCACCACCACTCTCACCACCACCACCACTCTCACCACCACTCTCACCACCACTCACCACCACCACTCTCACCACCACTCTCACCACCACTCTCACCACCACTCTCACCACTCACCACCACCACTCTCACCACCACCACCACCACCACTCTCACCACCACCACCACTCTCACCACCACTCTCACCACCACTCTCACCACTCACCACCACCACTCTCACCACCACTCTCACCACCACTCTCACCACCACTCTCACCACCACTCTCACCACTCACCACCACCACTCTCACCACCACTCTCACCACTCACCACCACCACTCTCACCACCACCACCACGCTCACCACCACTTTCACCACCACGCTCACCACCACTTTCACCACCACTCACCACCACCACTCTCACCACCACCACCACCACTCTCACCACCACCACCACTCTCACCACCACCACCACCACCACCACTCTCACCACCACCACCACCACTCTCACCACCACCACCACTCTCACCACCACTCACCACCACCACCACCACGGCGGCGCTCACCTGCGACGAACTCGTTGAGCGAGGCGGTGCGGAGCGCCAGGAAGGCGTCGACGTAGCGAGCGGCGACTCGCGAGTCGCTCGCCGCTCGCTGGCTCGCAGCGACCGACTCGGCGAGGCTCAGCCGGCTCAGAGCGGCGTGCAGGGCGCGGCGACAGCGGACCAGGTAGGCGACGTACCTGGACCGCTCCCTACACCGCACGCGTCGCACGCACACACACACCGCACACACACACACGTGTACACGCGCACACCGCACACACACACCGCACACACACACACACCATACACACACACACCACACACACCACACACACACCGCACACACACACACGTGTACACACGCACACACACACACGTGTACACACACACACACCATACACACACACACACCACACACACACCGCACACACACACACGTGTACACACACACACCATACACACACACACCACACACACCACACACACCACACACACCGCACACACACACACACACCACACACACAC
>NC_133725.1:3790604-3820604 GCF_048934315.1 Petromyzon marinus | reverse complement strand
ACTCACTCTGTAGAACAGGGTGAGATCACACAAACTCCACTCACTCACTCTGTAGAACAGGGTGAGATCACACAAACTCCACTCACTCACTCTGTATAACGGGGGGAGATCACACAAACTCCACTCACTCACGCTGTAGAACAGGGGGAGATCACACAAACTCCACTCACTCACTCTGTACAACAGGGGGAGATCACACAAACTCCACTCACTCACTCTGTAGAACAGGGTGAGATCACACAAACTCCACGCACTCACTCTGTACAACAGGGTGAGATCACACAAACTCCACTCACTCACTCTGTAGAACAGGGGGAGATCACACAAACTCCACTCACTCACTCTGTAGAACAGGGGGAGATCACACAAACTCCACGCACTCACTCTGTAGAACGGGGGGAGATCACACAAACTCCACTCACTCACTCTGTAGAACAGGGGGAGACCACACAAACTCCACTCACTCACTCTGTACAACAGGGTGAGATCACACAAACTCCACTCACTCACTCTGTAGAACAGGGGGAGATCACACAAACTCCACTCACTCACTCTGTACAAGAGGGGGAGATCACACAAACTTCACTCACTCACTCTGTACAACAGGGGGAGATCACACAAACTCCACTCACTCACTCTGTAGAACAGGGTGAGATCACACAAACTCCACTCACTCACTCTGTACAACAGGGGGAGATCACACAAACTCCACTCACTCACTCTGTACAACAGGGGGAGATCACACAAACTCCACTCACTCACTCTGTACAACAGGGTGAGATCACACAAACTCCACTCACTCACTCTGTAGAACAGGGGGAGATCACACAAACTCCACTCACTCACTCTGTAGAACAGGGGGAGATCACACAAACTCCACGCACTCACTCTGTAGAACGGGGGGAGATCACACAAACTCCACTCACTCACTCTGTAGAACAGGGGGAGACCACACAAACTCCACTCACTCACTCTGTAGAACAGGGGGAGACCACACAAACTCCACTCACTCACTCTGTACAACAGGGTGAGATCACACAAACTCCACTCACTCACTCTGTAGAACAGGGGGAGATCACACAAACTCCACTCACTCACTCTGTACAAGAGGGGGAGATCACACAAACTCCACTCACTCACTCTGTAGAACAGGGGGAGATCACACAAACTCCACTCACTCACTCTGTACAAGAGGGGGAGATCACACAAACTCCACTCACTCACTCTGTACAACAGGGGGAGATCACACAAACTCCACTCACTCACTCTGTACAACAGGGGGAGATCACACAAACTCCACTCACTCACTCTGTAGAACAGGGTGAGATCACACAAACTCCACTCACTCACTCTGTAGAACAGGGGGAGATCACACAAACTCCACTCACTCACTCTGTAGAACAGGGTGAGATCACACAAACTCCACTCCCTCACTCTGTAGAACAGGGTGAGATCATACAAACTCCACTCACTCACTCTGTAGAACAGCGGGAGTTCACACAAACTCCACTCACTCAGTCTGTACAACAGGGTGAGATCACACAAACTCCACTCACTAACTCTGTAGAAGAGGGGGAGATCACACAAACTCCACTCACTCACTCTGTACAACAGGGGGAGATCACACAAACTTCACTCACTCACTCTGTATAACAGGGGGAGATAACACAAACTCCACTCACTCACTCACTCTGTAGAACAGGGGGAGATCACACAAACTCCACTCACTCACTCTGTGGAACAGGGGGAGATCACACAAACTCCACTCACTCACTCTGTAGAACAGGGGGAGATCACACAAACTCCACTCACTCACTCTGTAGAACAGGGGGGGAGATCACACAAACTCCACTCACTCACTCTGTAGAACAGGGGGAGATCACACAAACTCCACTCACTCACTCTGTAGAACATGGGGAGATCACACAAACTCCACTCACTCACTCTGTAAAACAGCGGGAGTTCACACAAACTCCACTCACTCAGTCTGTACAACAGGGAGAGTTCACACAAACTCCACTCACTCACTCTGTATAACAGGGTGAGATCACACAAACTCCACTCACTCACTCTGTAGAAGAGGGGGAGATCACACAAACTCCACTCACTCACTCTGTACAACAGGGGGAGATCACACAAACTCCACTCACTCACTCTGTACAACAGGGGGAGATCACACAAACTCCACTCACTCACTCTGTAGAACAGGGGGAGATCACACAAACTCCACTCACTCACTCTGTAGAACAGCGGGAGTTCACACAAACTCCACTCACTCAGTCTGTACAACAGGGTGAGATCACACAAACTCCACTCACTAACTCTGTAGAAGAGGGGGAGATCACACAAACTCCACTCACTCACTCTGTACAACAGGGGGAGATCACACAAACTTCACTCACTCACTCTGTATAACAGGGGGAGATAACACAAACTCCACTCACTCACTCACTCTGTAGAACAGGGGGAGATCACACAAACTCCACTCACTCACTCTGTGGAACAGGGGGAGATCACACAAACTCCACTCACTCACTCTGTAGAACAGGGGGAGATCACACAAACTCCACTCACTCACTCTGTAGAACAGGGGGGGAGATCACACAAACTCCACTCACTCACTCTGTAGAACAGGGGGAGATCACACAAACTCCACTCACTCACTCTGTAGAACAGGGGGAGATCACACAAACTCCACTCACTCACTCTGTAAAACAGCGGGAGTTCACACAAACTCCACTCACTCAGTCTGTACAACAGGGAGAGTTCACACAAACTCCACTCACTCACTCTGTATAACAGGGTGAGATCACACAAACTCCACTCACTCACTCTGTAGAAGAGGGGGAGATCACACAAACTCCACTCACTCACTCTGTACAACAGGGGGAGATCACACAAACTCCACTCACTCACTCTGTACAACAGGGGGAGATCACACAAACTCCACTCACTCACTCTGTAGAACAGGGGGAGATCACACAAACTCCACTCACTCACTCTGTAGAACAGGGGGAGATCACACAAACTCCACTCACTCACTCTGTAGAACAGGGGGGGAGATCACACAAACTCCACTCACTCACTCTGTATAACAGGGGGAGATAACACAAACTCCACTCACTCACTCACTCTGTAGAACAGGGGGAGATCACACAAACTCCACTCACTCACTCTGTAGAACAGGGGGAGATCACACAAACTCCACTCACTCACTCTGTATAACAGGGGGAGATAACACAAACTCCACTCACTCACTCTGTAGAACAGGGGGAGATCACACAAACTCCACTCACTCACTCTGTAGAACAGGGGGAGATCACACAAACTCCACTCACTCACTCTGTAGAACAGGGGGGGAGATCACACAAACTCCACTCACTCACTCTGTATAACAGGGGGAGATAACACAAACTCCACTCACTCACTCACTCTGTAGAACAGGGGGAGATCACACAAACTCCACTCACTCACTCTGTGGAACAGGGGGAGATCACACAAACTCCACTCACTCACTCTGTAGAACAGGGGGGGAGATCACACAAACTCCACTCACTCACTCTGTAGAACAGGGGGAGATCACACAAACTCCACTCACTCACTCTGTAGAACAGGGGGAGATCACACAAACTCCACTCACTCACTCTGTAAAACAGCGGGAGTTCACACAAACTCCACTCACTCAGTCTGTACAACAGGGAGAGTTCACACAAACTCCACTCACTCACTCTGTATAACAGGGTGAGATCACACAAACTCCACTCACTCACTCTGTAGAAGAGGGGGAGATCACACAAACTCCACTCACTCACTCTGTAGAACAGGGGGAGATCACACAAACTCCACTCACTCACTCTGTAAAACAGCGGGAGTTCACACAAACTCCACTCACTCAGTCTGTACAACAGGGAGAGTTCACAAACTCCACTCACTCACTCTGTATAACAGGGTGAGATCACACAAACTCCACTCCCTCACTCTGTAGAACAGGGTGAGATCATACAAACTCCACTCACTCACTCTGTAGAACAGCGGGAGATCACACAAACTCCACTCACTCACTCTGTAGAACAGGGTGAGATCATACAAACTCCACTCACTCACTCTGTAAAACAGGGGGAGATCACACGAACTCCACTCACTCACTCTCACTCTGTAGAACAGGGGGAGATCACACAAACTCCACTCACTCACTCTGTACAACAGGGGGAGATCACACAAACTCCACTCACTCTGTAGAACAGGGGGAGATCACAGAAACTCCACTCACTCACTCTGTAGAACAGGGGGAGATCACACAAACTCCACTCACTCACTCTGTAGAACAGGGTGAGATGACACAAACTCCACTCACTCACTCTGTAGAACAGGGGGAGATCACACAAACTCCACTCACTCACTCTGTAGAACAGGGGGAGATCACACAAACTCCAATCACTCACTCTGTAGAACAGGGGGAGATCACACAAACTCCACTCACTCACTCTGTATAACAGGGGGAGATCATACAAACTCCACTCACTCACTCTCACTCTGTAGAACAGGGTGAGATCACACGAACTCCACTCATTCACTCTGTATAACAGGGGGAGATCACACGAACTCCACTCACTCACTCTCACTCTGTAGAACAGGGGGAGATCACACAAACTCCACTCATTCACTCTGTACAACAGGGGGAGATCACACAAACTCCACTCATTCACTCTGTACAACAGGGGGAGATCACACAAACTCCACTCACTCACTCTGTACAACAGGGGGAGATCACACAAACTCCACTCACTCACTCTCACTCTGTAGAACAGGGGGAGATCACTCAAACTCCACTCACTCACTCTCACTCTGTAGAACAGGGGGAGATCACACAAACTCCACTCACTCTGTACAACAGGGGGAGATCACACAAACTCCACTCACTCACTCTCACTCTGTAGAACAGGGGGAGATCACTCAAACTCCACTCACTCACTCTCACTCTGTACAACAGGGGGAGATCACTCAAACTCCACTCACTCACTCTCACTCTGTAGAACAGGGTGAGATCACACGAACTCCACTCATTCACTCTGTATAACAGGGGGAGATCACACGAACTCCACTCACTCACTCTCACTCTGTAGAACAGGGGGAGATCACACAAACTCCACTCATTCACTCTGTACAACAGGGGGAGATCACACAAACTCCACTCACTCACTCTGTACAACAGGGGGAGATCACACAAACTCCACTCACTCTGTAGAACAGGGGGAGATCACACAAACTCCACTCACTCACTCTGTACAACAGGGGGAGATCACACAAACTCCACTCACTCACTCTCACTCTGTAGAACAGGGGGAGATCACACAAACTCCACTCACTCACTCTGTAGAACAGGGGGAGATCACACAAATTCCACTCACTCACTCTCACTCTGTAGAACAGGGGGAGATCACTCAAACTCCACTCACTCACTCTCACTCTGTACAACAGGGGGAGATCACACAAACTCCACTCATTCACCCGCCCTGTAGTTGTGCGTCTCAACGACCAGGAGACCCTGACCCCCCACCACCCCCCCCCACCACCCCCAGAGTGCGATGGTCTCACCTCCGACCGCAGCGTTAGCCGGGCCGGCCTGGGAGAGTCCACCGCGCGCCGTAGGGGTGAAGGCGAACACAGCGGGGACGCCGTAGCTCAGCGCCGCTCGCAGCTTCACCTTCAGGACGCTGGGACAAGACGCAGACGACGATTAGACAACAAGTTGAGTCTATGGGCAGTGTTGAGTCTATGGGCAGTGTTGAGTCTATGGGCAGTGTTGAGTCTATGGGCAGTGTTGAGTCTATGGGCAGTGTTGAGTCTATGGTGCAGTGTTGAGTCTATGGGCAGTGTTGAGTCTATGGGCAGTGTTGAGTCTATGGGTAGTGTTGAGTCTATGGGCAGTGTTGAGTCTATGGGCAGTGTTGAGTCTATGGGCAGTGTTGAGTCTATGGGCAGTGTTGAGTCTATGGGCAGTGTTGAGTCTATGGGCAGTGTTGAGTCTATGGGCAGTGTTGAGTCTATGGGCAGTGTTGAGTCTATGGGCAGTGTTGAGTCTATGGTGCAGTGTTGAGTCTATGGGCAGTGTTGAGTCTATGGTGCAGTGTTGAGTCTATGGTGCAGTGTTGAGTCTATGGGCAGTGTTGAGTCTATGGGCAGTGTTGAGTCTATGGGCAGTGTTGAGTCTATGGTGCAGTGTTGAGTCTATGGTGCAGTGTTGAGTCTATGGGCAGTGTTGAGTCTATGGGCAGTGTTGAGTCTATGGGCAGTGTTGAGTCTATGGGCAGTGTTGAGTCTATGGGCAGTGTTGAGTCTATGGTGCAGTGTTGAGTCTATGGGCAGTGTTGAGTCTATGGGCAGTGTTGAGTCTATGGGTAGTGTTGAGTCTATGGGCAGTGTTGAGTCTATGGGCAGTGCTGAGTCTATGAGCAGTGTTGAGTCGATGGGCAGTGTTGAGTCTATGGGCAGTGTTGAGTCTATGGTGCAGTGTTGAGTCTATGGGCAGTGTTGAGTCTATGGGTAGTGTTGAGTCTATGGTGCAGTGTTGAGTCTATGGGCAGTGTTGAGTCTATGGGGCAGTGTTGAGTCTATGGGCAGTGTTGAGTCTATGTGCAGTGTTGAGTCTATGGGCAGTGTTGAGTCTATGGGCAGTGTTGAGTCTATGGGCAGTGTTGAGTTTATGGGCAGTGTTGAGTCTATGGGGCAGTGCTGAGTCTATGGGACAGTGCTGAGTCTATGGTGCAGTGTTGAGTCTATGGTGCAGTGTTGAGTCTATGGTGCAGTGTTGAGTCTATGGTGCAGTGTTGAGTCTATGGGCAGTGTTGAGTCTATGGTGCAGTTTTGAGTCTATGGTGCAGTGTTGAGTCTATGGGCAGTGTTGAGTCTATGGTGCAGTGTTGAGTCTATGGTGCAGTGTTGAGTCTATGGTGCAGTGTTGAGTCTATGGTGCAGTGTTGAGTCTATGGGCAGTGTTGAGTCTATGGGCAGTGTTGAGTCTATGGTGCAGTGTTGAGTCTATGGTGCAGTGTTGAGTCTGTGGTGCAGTGTTGAGTCTATGGTGCAGTGTTGAGTCTGTGGGCAGTGTTGAGTCTATGGGTAGTGTTGAGTCTATGGGCAGTGTTGAGTCTATGGTGCAGTGTTGAGACTATGGGCAGTGTTGAGTCTATGGTGCAGTGTTGAGTCTATGGTGCAGTGTTGAGTCTATGGTGCAGTGTTGAGTCTATGGGCAGTGTTGAGTCTATGGTGCAGTGTTGAGACTATGGGCAGTGTTGAGTCTATGGTGCAGTGTTGAGTCTATGGTGCAGTGTTGAGTCTATGGGCAGTGTTGAGTCTATGGTGCAGTGTTGAGTCTATGGGCAGTGTTGAGTCTATGGTGCAGTGTTGAGACTATGGGCAGTGTTGAGTCTATGGTGCAGTGTTGAGTCTATGGTGCAGTGTTGAGTCTATGGGCAGTGTTGAGTCTATGGGCAGTGTTGAGTCTATGGTGCAGTGTTGAGTCTATGGGCAGTGTTGAGTCTATGGGCAGTGTTGAGTCTATGGTGCAGTGTTGAGTCTATGGTGCAGTGTTGAGTCTATGGTGCAGTGTTGAGTCTATGGTGCAGTGTTGAGTCTGTGGGCAGTGTTGAGTCTATGGGCAGTGTTGAGTCTATGGGCAGTGTTGAGTCTATGGGCAGTGTTGAGTCTATGGTGCAGTGTTGAGTCTATGGGCAGTGTTGAGTCTATGGACAGTGTTGAGTCTATGGTGCAGTGTTGAGTCTATGGTGCAGTGTTGAGTCTATGGGCAGTGTTGAGTCTATGGGCAGCGTTGAGTCTATGGGTAGTGTTGAGTCTATGGTGCAGTGTTGAGTCTATGGTGCAGTGTTGAGTCTATGGGCAGTGTTGAGTCAATGGGTAGTGTTGAGTCTATGGGCAGTGTTGAGTCTATGGGTAGTGTTGAGTCTATGGGCAGTGTTGAGTCTATGGGTAGTGTTGCGTCTATGGGCAGCGTTGAGTCTATGGTGCAGTGTTGAGTCTATGGGCAGTGTTGAGTCTATGGGTAGTGTTGAGTCTATGGTGCAGTGTTGAGTCTATGGTGCAGTGTTGAGTCTATGGTGCAGTGTTGAGTCTATGGTGCAGTGTTGAGTCTACGGGCAGTGTTGAGTCTATGGGTCAGTGTTGAGTCTATGGTGCAGTGTTGAGTCTATGGTGCAGTGTTGAGTCTATGGTGCAGTGTTGAGTCTATGGTGCAGTGTTGAGTCTATGGTGCAGTGTTGAGTCTATGGTGCAGCGTTGAGTCTATGGTGCAGTGTTGAGTCTATGGTGCAGTGTTGAGTCTGTGGGCAGTGTTGAGTCTATGGGCAGTGTTGAGTCTATGGGCAGTGTTGAGTCTATGGGCAGTGTTGAGTCTATGGTGCAGTGTTGAGTCTATGGGCAGTGTTGAGTCTATGGACAGTGTTGAGTCTATGGTGCAGTGTTGAGTCTATGGTGCAGTGTTGAGTCTATGGGCAGTGTTGAGTCTATGGGCAGCGTTGAGTCTATGGGTAGTGTTGAGTCTATGGTGCAGTGTTGAGTCTATGGTGCAGTGTTGAGTCTATGGGCAGTGTTGAGTCAATGGGTAGTGTTGAGTCTATGGGCAGTGTTGAGTCTATGGGTAGTGTTGAGTCTATGGGCAGTGTTGAGTCTATGGGTAGTGTTGCGTCTATGGGCAGCGTTGAGTCTATGGTGCAGTGTTGAGTCTATGGGCAGTGTTGAGTCTATGGGTAGTGTTGAGTCTATGGTGCAGTGTTGAGTCTATGGTGCAGTGTTGAGTCTATGGTGCAGTGTTGAGTCTATGGTGCAGTGTTGAGTCTACGGGCAGTGTTGAGTCTATGGGTCAGTGTTGAGTCTATGGTGCAGTGTTGAGTCTATGGTGCAGTGTTGAGTCTATGGTGCAGTGTTGAGTCTATGGTGCAGTGTTGAGTCTATGGTGCAGTGTTGAGTCTATGGTGCAGCGTTGAGTCTATGGTGCAGTGTTGAGTCTATGGTGCAGTGTTGAGTCTGTGGGCAGTGTTGAGTCTATGGGCAGTGTTGAGTCTATGGGCAGTGTTGAGTCTATGGGCAGTGTTGAGTCTATGGTGCAGTGTTGAGTCTATGGGCAGTGTTGAGTCTATGGACAGTGTTGAGTCTATGGTGCAGTGTTGAGTCTATGGTGCAGTGTTGAGTCTATGGGCAGTGTTGAGTCTATGGGCAGCGTTGAGTCTATGGGTAGTGTTGAGTCTATGGTGCAGTGTTGAGTCTATGGTGCAGTGTTGAGTCTATGGGCAGTGTTGAGTCAATGGGTAGTGTTGAGTCTATGGGCAGTGTTGAGTCTATGGGTAGTGTTGAGTCTATGGGCAGTGTTGAGTCTATGGGTAGTGTTGCGTCTATGGGCAGCGTTGAGTCTATGGTGCAGTGTTGAGTCTATGGGCAGTGTTGAGTCTATGGGTAGTGTTGAGTCTATGGTGCAGTGTTGAGTCTATGGTGCAGTGTTGAGTCTATGGGCAGTGTTGAGTCTATAGGTAGTGTTGAGTCTATGGTGCAGTGTTGAGTCTATGGGCAGTGTTGAGTCTATGGGCAGTGTTGAGTCTATGGGCAGTGTTGAGTCTATGGGCAGTGTTGAGTCTATGGGCAGTGTTGAGTCTATGGTGCAGTGTTGAGTCTATGGGCAGTGTTGAGTCTATGGTGCAGTGTTGAGTCTATGGTGCAGTGTTGAGTCTATGGTGCAGTGTTGAGTCTATGGTGCAGTGTTGAGTCTATGGTGCAGTGTTGAGTCTATGGTGCAGTGTTGAGTCTATGGTGCAGTGTTGAGTCTATGGTGCAGTGTTGAGTCTATGGTGCAGCGTTGAGTCTATGGTGCAGTGTTGAGTCTATGGTGCAGTGTTGAGTCTATGGTGCAGTGTTGAGTCTATGGTGCAGTGTTGAGTCTATGGTGCAGTGTTGAGTCTATGGTGCAGTGTTGAGTCTATGGTGCAGCGTTGAGTCTATGGTGCAGTGTTGAGTCTATGGTGCAGTGTTGAGTCTATGGTGCAGCGTTGAGTCTATGGGTCAGTGTTGAGTCTATGGTGCAGTGTTGAGTCTATGGTGCAGTGTTGAGTCTACTTCATTTGCGCCGTGCTTAGCGGACTGCGCTAATCGCAGGTGTGTGTGTGTGGGACCCCCCCCCCCCGCTCACCTGTACGTGAGTCTGCGTGAGCCGCACAGTCGCTCCCCCGCCCGTCCGTCCGTAACGTCGAGCCCGGCGCACACGTGTGTCGCCGCTGCGAGAGCTACACGCGTGTCGCCACACAAAGACAAAGAGGTCTCACCGCGTAGCCTTGATGGACGCGTCAGGGCAAGTGCGGTTAGTGGCGAGCGGCAAGCCGCGCACGAGGGGGTGGGTGGCCAGCACCACGCCCGGCCGCCTTTGTCTCCCCCAGTGGCGATGTTTACTACACACCGCACCAGGTAACTCGTTTGAGGCCGAGTCTACCTAGGGGAGGCCCGGGACCGGTTAAGATAATCGTCACCACCGGTGTTGGCCGTGAGCGGGAATCGAACCCGGGTGTCGCCAGGTTCGTAGCGCAGCGTAGCACTGACCGCTACTACACTACCGCTACACACACACTCACATACACACACATACACACACTCACTCACACACGCACACACACGCACACTCACATACACACACACACTCACACACGCGCACACACACGCACACACACGCTCACACACACATACACACACATACACACACATACACACACACATACACACACACACTCACGCACGCACACACACGCACACACACGCGCACACACACTCACACACACTCACGCACGCACACACGCACACGCACACACACACTCACACACACTCACGCACACACACACGCACACGCGCACACACACATCAGTAATGTCCGCGCACTCCCACGCCAGTGGTGGACGTCATGGTGGACGTTATGGTGGTGGTGGTGAACACTGTGGTTATTACGGTGGTGGTGGTGACCACTGTGGTTATTACGGTGGTGGTGGTGAACACTGTGGTTATTACGGTGGTGGTGGTGGTGAACACTGTGGCTATTATGGTGGTGGTGGTGGTGAACACTGTGGTTATTACGGTGGTGGTGAACACTGTGGTTATTACGGTGGTGGTGGTGACCACTGTGGTTATTACGGTGGTGGTGGTGAACACTCTGGTTATTACGGTGCTGGTGGTGATCACTGTGGTTATTACGGTGGTGGTGGTGAACACTGTGGTTATTATGGTGGTGGTGGTGAACACTGTGGTTATTACGGTGGTGGTGGTGAACACTGTGGTTATTACGGTGGTGGTGAACACTTTGGTTATTACGGTGGTGGTGACCACTGTGGTTATTACGGTGGTGGTGGTGACCACTGTGGTTATTACGGTGGTGGTGGTGGTGACCACTGTGGTTATTACGGTGGTGGTGGTGACCACTGTGGTTATTACGGTGGTCGTGGTGGTGGTGGCTGTGGTTGAGCGTGGTGCGGGGGCTGTGTTGCTTGAGGCCGCGATATTTGTCCAGGATTTCCTCCGGATCTGGATCCAGTTTGAAGGCAGCATCGACGTTCTTACCTGGGTAGGAAACACACAGACACACACACAGACACACACACACAGACACACAGACACACACACAGACACACAGACACACACACAGACACACACAGACACACACACACACACAGACACACACAGACACACAGACACACACAGACACACACAGACACACACACACAGACACACAGACACACACACAGACACACACAGACACACACAGACACACAGACACACACACACAGAGACACACACACAGACACACACATACACACATCAGCCATGATCAATCCACTGCTGGATGATGGAAGGCCTGCAAACCCCCGAGTAAAATGTGAGATACACAAAAACATCGTAGAGTTGTATTTGTGTATGTATATTGTGAAGTGATTTGTTTGCCTGTCCTATACTTTTGTACTCATATCATGTTTGTTGTTGTATTGCGTGTGTGTTGTTCTTGTTGTAAGAGCCATAATACAGAAAGTGAGTGTGTTATTTCTGTATATAGATTTGATGTACATCCCTCATACATTTGTTGACGGACTGGTTATATTTGATTTGGAATATCCCAACTGTGTAGAAACCCCCCCCGTGGTTAGACGCTCCGTTGGTTGAACCCATGACGTCACTTCCGGTTTTTACAGTATAAATGGGGGGGGGGGGGTTATGAGAAGAGCCGATGGGGAGCGAGTGGTTACAGCACGTGACACAGGGTGACACAGTACGTGTGACAGGGTGACACAGTACGTGTGACAGGGTGACACAGTACGTGTTACAGGGTGACGCAGTACGTGTGACGTAGTGACGCAGTACGTGTGACGAAGTGACACAGTACGTGTGACAGGGTGACACAGTACGTGTGACGGGGTGACACAGTACGTGAACAGGCGAAGTGACACAGTACGTGAACAGGGTGACAGTACGTGCGACAGGGTGACACAGTACGTGTGACGAAGTGACGCAGTACGTGAACAGGCGAAGTGACACAGTACGTGTGACAGGGTGACACAGTAAGTGAACAAGGTGACACAGTACGTGAGAACAGGGTGACAGTACGTGAGAACAGGGTGACACAGTACGTCTGACAGGGTGACACAGTACGTGAACAGGGTGACACAGTACGTGAGAACAGGGTGACAGTACGTGAGAACAGGGTGACACAGTACGTGTGACAGGGTGACACAGTACGTGAACAGGGTGACACAGTACGTGCGACAGGGTGACACAGTACGTGTGACGAAGTGACACAGTACGTGTTACAGGGTGACACAGTACGTGTGACAGGGTGACACAGTACGTGTGACGAGGTGATACAGCACGTGACACAGGGTGACACAGTACGTGTGACAGGGTGACACAGTACGTGTGACAGGGTGACACAGTACATGTGACGTAGTGACACAGTACGTGTGACGTAGTGACACAGTACGTGTGACAGGGTGACACAGTACGTGTGACAGGGTGACACAGTACGTGTGACAGGGTGACACAGTACGTGTGACGAAGTGACACAGTACGTGTGACAGGGTGACACAGTACGTGTGACAGGGTGACACAGTACGTGTGACGTAGTGACACAGTACGTGTGACGTAGTGACACAGTACGTGTGACAGGGTGACACAGTACGTGTGACGAAGTGACACAGTACGTGTGACGAAGTGACACAGTATGTGTGACAGGGTGACACAGTACGTGTGACAGGGTGACACAGTACGTGCGACAGGGTGACACAGTACGTGTGACAGGGTGACACAGTACGTGAACAGGTGAAGTGACACAGTACGTGTGACGTAGTGACACAGTACGTGTGACGAAGTGACACAGTACGTGTGACAGGGTGACACAGTACGTGTGACAGGGTGACACAGTACGTGTGACAGGGTGACACAGTACGTGAACAGGCGAAGTGACACAGTACGTGAACAGGCGAAGTGACACAGTACGTGTGACGTAGTGACACAGTACGTGTGACGAAGTGACACAGTACGTGTGACAGGGTGACACAGTACGTGTGACAGGGTGACACAGTACGTGTGACAGGGTGACACAGTACGTGTGACACAGGGTGACACAGTACGTGTGACGTGGTGACACAGTACGTGTGACGAAGTGACACAGTACGTGTGACAGGGTGACACAGTACGTGTTACAGGGTGATACAGTACGTGCGACAGGGTGACACAGTACGTGTGACGTAGTGACACAGTACGTGTGACGGGGTGACACAGTACATGTGACGGGGTGACACAGTACGTGTGACAGGGTGACACAGTACGTGTGACAGGGTGACACAGTACGTGTGACGTAGTGACACAGTACGTGCGACAGGGTGACACAGTACGTGGACAGGCGAAGTGACACAGTACGTGAACAGGCGAAGTGACACAGTACGTGAACAGACGGGGTGACACAGTACGTGAGAACAGGCCAAGTGACACAGTACGTGAACAGGCGAAGTGACACAGTACGTGAACAGGCGAAGTGACACAGTACGTGCGACAGGGTGACACAGTACGTGAACAGGCGAAGTGACACAGTACGTGCGACAGGGTGACACAGTACGTGAACAGGCGAAGTGACACAGTACGTGAACAGGCGAAGTGACACAGTACGTGTGACGTAGTGACACAGTACGTGTGACGAAGTGACACAGTACGTGTGACAGGGTGACACAGTACGTGTGACAGGGTGACACAGTACGTGTGACACAGGGTGACACAGTACGTGTGACACAGGGTGACACAGTACGTGTGACGTGGTGACACAGTACGTGTGACGAAGTGACACAGTACGTGTGACAGGGTGACACAGTACGTGTTACAGGGTGATACAGTACGTGCGACAGGGTGACACAGTACGTGTGACGTAGTGACACAGTACGTGTGACGGGGTGACACAGTACGTGTGACGGGGTGACACAGTACGTGTGACAGGGTGACACAGTACGTGTGACGTAGTGACACAGTACGTGCGACAGGGTGACACAGTACGTGGACAGGCGAAGTGACACAGTACGTGAACAGGCGAAGTGACACAGTACGTGAACAGACGGGGTGACACAGTACGTGAGAACAGGCCAAGTGACACAGTACGTGAACAGGCGAAGTGACACAGTACGTGAACAGGCGAAGTGACACAGTACGTGCGACAGGGTGACACAGTACGTGAACAGGCGAAGTGACACAGTACGTGCGACAGGGTGACACAGTACGTGAACAGGCGAAGTGACACAGTACGTGCGACAGGGTGACACAGTACGTGAACAGGCGAAGCTACAACTTTAGAATAAGCTCGTTTTTTTGTGCAACTAAGAAACAAAGAAACGGTTTGATTTGAGACACCTCCAACACGCGTCAGACTTTTTCGCTCCCACAACTTAAGGGCGCAGCTTATTCTCCGGTGCACGAAAGCTGTGCCTACGGTTGTGACGTTCTGACTCCCCCCCCCCTCCTCCTCCTCCTCCTCCCCCCGTTTACTGAACATCCGTGGCGGGGAAAAACCAAGAAGGGCTCCATAGCTCATCGGATTCCTCCTGTCGCAGCGTCGATGAATATCGTGACGCCCCTGACGATGTGTCCCCCATCGGCCGGCAGGGTCGATCCAGGAGGCCCCGTGATGCGTTCGATCCAGAGAGCTGCCGCCACCCCCCCCCCCCCCCCCCCCCACCCACAGGACAACACGAGCTGCCTCCCTCAATCAACGCTCCGTCTCCACGGTGGACGTGCAAAAAATCCCCGTTCCGGCGTCGTCAACACTTCGCCGAAATAAAAGTAGCCACCCCCCCCCCCCAACCTCCGCCTCCTCTACCCCCCGCATCTGTGCGAGTCTGTGAGTCTCTCTGTGAGTCTATGGGAGTCTCTGTGTGAGTCTATGGGAGTCTCTGTGTGAGTCTCTGTGAGTCTCTGTGTGAGTATGTGAGTCTATGGGTCTCTGTGTGAGTCTATGGGTCTCTGTGTGAGTCTCTGTGAGGCTCTGTGTGAGTATGTGAGTCTATGGGAGTCTCTGTGTGAGTCTACGGGTCTCTGTGTGAGTCTCTGTGAGTCTCTGTGTGAGTATGTGAGTCTATGGGAGTCTATGTGTGAGTCTATGAGACTCTGTGAGTCTATGGGTCTGTGTGAGTCTATGGGTCTCTCTGTGAATCTATGTCTCTGTGTGAGTATCCGTCTGTGTGAGTCTATGGGTCTTTATGTGAGTCTGTGTCTCTGTGTGAGTCTACGTGTCTCTCTGTGAATCTACGTGTCTGTGTGTGAGTCTGTGTCTCTGTGTGAGTCTACGGGTCTCTGTGTGAGTCTACGGGTCTCTGTGCGAGTCTATGGGTCTGTGTGATTCTATGTGTCTCTCTGTGAATATATGTCTTTTTGTGAGTCTCTGTATGTGTGAGTCTGTGTCTCTGTGTGAGTCTCTGTCTGTGTGAGTCTATGGGTCTCTGTGCGAGTCTATGGGTCTCTATGTGAGTCTATGGGTCTCTGTGTCAGTCTATGGGTCTCTGTGTGAGTCTATGGGTCTCTATGTGAGTCTATGGGTCTCTGTGTGAGTCTCTGTGTCTGTGTGAGTCTATGGGTCTCTGTGCGAGTCTATGGGTCTCTATGTGAGTCTACGGGTCTCTGTGCGAGTCTCTGTGTCTGTGTGAGTCTACGGGTCTTTGTGCGAGTCTACGGGTCTCTATGTGAGTCTATGGGTCTCTGTGTCTGTCTATGGGTCTCTGTGTGAGTCTCTGTGTCTGTGTGAGTCTACGGGTCTCTGTGTGAGTCTATGGGTCTCTGTGCGAGTCCGTGGAGGTCGTCATTACTCGCGGACGCGACGCTCCGTTGCGTGCCGCCCCCTCTCACAGTGACAGAGCAGGCCCCCCACCCGGCCCCCCTCCGCCCCCCCTCCGCCCCCCCCTCCACCCCCCCACCCTTGCGCAGACGCAAACGAGCAATCGGGCGGAACGCTCGCCGATAATGTCAAATCGATAAGCGGAGGCAGCGCCAACGTTTTTACTCAAACCCTGAGCGCAAAATCATTGCCCGGCGAGACTCTCGGTATTGAACTCTGCGAGATTGGGTTCAGGTTTTTTTTTTGACGCCCCGCGCGTGTGTTTGGGGGTCGTGCGTCAATTTGAACGTCTGCGTGCCGCACTCTCGTAGAGGATTCACACACACCGGGGTCTCTGTGTGAGTCTATGGGTCTCTGTGTGAGTCTATGGGGCTCTGTGTGAGTCTATGGGTCTCTGTGTGAGTCTATGGGTCTCTGTGTGAGTCTACGGGTCTCTGTGTGAGTCTACGGGTCTCTGTGTGAGTCTACGGGTCTCTGTGTGAGTCTATGGGTCTCTGTGTGAGTCTATGGGTCTCTGTGTGAGTCTATGGGTCTCTGTGTGAGTCTATGGGTCTCTGTGTGAGTCTATGGGTCTCTGTGTGAGTCTATGGGTCTCTGTGTGAGTCTATGGGTCTCTGTGTGAGTCAACGGGTTTCTGTGTGAGTCAACGGGTCTCTGTATGAGTCTATGGGTTTCTGTGTGAGTCTATGGGTCTCTGAGTGAGTCTTTGGGTCTCTGTGTGAGTCTATGGGTCTCTGTGTGAGTCTATGGGTACTCTGAGTGAGTCTTTGGGTCTCTGTGTGAGTCTACGGGTCTCTGTGTGAGTCTATGGGTCTCTGTGTGAGTCTATGGGTCTCTGTGTGAGTCTACGGGTCTCTGTGTGAGTCTACGGGTCTCTGTGTGAGTCAACGGGTCTCTGTGTGATGAGTCTACAAGTCTCTGTGTAAGTCTATGGGTCTCTGTGTAAGTCAACGGGTCTCTGTGTGAGTCTATGGGTCCCTGAGTCAACGGGTCTCTGTGTGAGTCTATGGGTCTCTGTGTGAGTCTATTCGTCTCTGTGTGAGTCTATGGGTCTCTGTGTGAGTCAATGGGTCTTTGTGTGAGTGTCACGCGACCACGGGGAGAGAGAGAGAGAGAGACAACGCAAACAGCAAAAAATCAGAAGTCAGGGTCGGGATCGAACCAACGACCTCCTGCATTCCAGGCGAGGTAGTTAACATCTCCCCGAGCCTCACCCAGTGACCACAAGCATCAGGAAAACCGGATCGATGATTCCAATCCTGTTCGCAAGCTCCCCTGGGCTGCCCCGATGTCAAATACCAATCCACCCCAACACCCAACACCCGTCAGGCTTGAAATTAAGGAGCTGGCCTTTGTATCTGTTGCCGTTAAGCGAGCAATGAGCGGCCAACAACAGCGACAGGTACGCACAGTTACAAGGACAAAGATCCCCCGAATAGGCTTAGCAGACCGTCGGGGGCAAGTGCTGCTTCGTGGGTAGCGCAGTGCCCATGAAAGCCGGCACGGCACACGAGGCGATGGGTGGCCAGCACCACTCCCGACCGCCTTTGTCTCCCCACTGGCGATGTTAACTACTACACACCGCACTGGGGGGGGGGGGGGGGGGGGGGGGGGGAGGAGGCGCCGGGACCGGTTCAGGCAATCGTCACCGGTGTTTTTGCCGTGGGCGGGAATCGAAGGCCGGGTCGCAAGGGTTCGTAGCGCCAACCACTACAACCACCGCTCCCCCCAACACGCACGCGCACAGACGCAACGCACCGCTGATTATGACACATGCCGACGTCCTGTTCTGTCGATAGCGCGACACGCACACATTCATCTGCCGAACCTCCCTCCACTGTCAGGTCGCAAGATCGTCCGTCACAGCGGCGAAAGAATCGGCGTGGGGATTTTTGTTGCTGTCATTTGTTCACGGCGGTCTTCAGCACGGCGTCACCGGCACGGCGACGCCGGCACGGCGTGGCAGGCACGGCTTCACCGGCACGGCGTCACCGGCACGGCGTCACCGGCACGGTGTCGCCGGCACGGCGTTCGTCCCTGGCATCGATCGCTTGACGCGTCACCGAGAGCGCCGGACGGACCGCCGCGTCGCGCCGAGCTCTCTGTGCGAGGCGACAGGCGGCGACGGTGATGACGACGGCGATGATGACGACTATGATGATGATGAATACGAGGATGATGACGACTACGATGATGATGATCATGACGATGATGACGACGACGACGGTAATGGCGACGATCACGACGACGAAGAGCGATGATCACGACGACCGTGACGACAACAAACGACGAACAGGAACATTACCACAACGACGACGATGACGACTACAATGATGATGATGATGAATACGACGACGATGACGACTACAATGACAATGATTACGACGATGATGACGACTACAATGATGATGATGATGAATACGACGACGATGACGACTACAATGACAATGATTACGACGATGATGACGACTACAATGATGATGATGATGAATACGACGACGATGACGGACGATGATGACGACTACAATGATGATGATGATGAATACGACGACGATGACGACTACAATGACAATGATTACGACGATGATGACGACTACAATGATGATGATGACGATGACAACGGTAATGACGACGATGATGACGACTATGATGATGATGAATACGACGATGATGACGACGATGATGACGACGAACTGGAACACTACCACGACGACGATGACGACGATGACGGCAAGCCGAACAAGACGATGGCGGGCGCAGCCCCTGCAACTGCTCTCCCATGCCACCGCCGGTGGCATGGAGAGCGCCAGCCCCCGCTCCAGAAGCAGCTTCACAACTCTAGCGGTGGGGTGGGGGGGGGGGGGGTAAGCCCCCACCATCACCCCCACCCCCCCCACGCTTCCGCCAGCGGTGCCGTGCGCGCGGGAATTTCATTGCAAGCGGCTGCCGCCTTTGCCTTCTCCCGCCAGAGCTGCAGGCGTGGTTGCTGGCCACCAACACCCCCCACCCCCTGTGCCGCAGTGGCTGACTTCGTAAGCGCTGCTGATCGCCGACAGCACTTGCCCCAGCGGTCTGTTGGGGCTGCACGGGGGATCTTTGTCTTTGCGTGCGTGTGTGTGCGTGTGTGTGCGTGAGTGTGCGTGAGTGTGCGTGTAGGCGCGCGTGATTGTGCGTGTGTGCGCGTGTGTACGTGTGTGTGCGTGAGTGTGTGTGTCTGTGCGTGTAGGCGTGCGTGTGCATGCGTACGTGTGCGTGTGTGTGCGTGTGTGTGCGTGAGTGTGCGTGAGTGTGCGTGTGTGGCGCGTGTGTGCGCGAGTGTGCGTGTGTGTGTGTACGTGTGCGCGAGTGTGTGCGTGTGTGTGCGTGTAGGCGTGCGTGCATGCGACCTCACCGACGGACACGGCGACCTTTTCGGGAGATCCCTGCTTCTCCTTCTTCTTGGTGCCGCTCGACCCTGGCGGCAAAGTACCGAGAGAGAGAGACAGAGAGAGACAGAGAGAACGTCGCCACCACCACCACCACCGTCAAATGAAACCAGAAACATCAGACACAAAATTAAACTAATTTTATTTTACTTTACCGGGTTGAGGCCCCACCGAGCTGCTACGTTGTCAGAAGCCTACCCACGTGGCCATCACCAATGACAGCAGCTCAACCAAGTGGCGGCTAATCATCGTCATCGTCGTCATCGTCGTCATCGTCGTCATCAACATCATCGTCATCAACAACATCATCGTCGTCATCATCGTCGTCATCGTCGACGTCATCGTCGTCATCGTCGTCATCGTCATCAACATCATCGTCATCAACAACATCATCGTCGGTCGTCATCGTCGACGTCATCGTCGTCGTCATCGTCGTCATCGTATCAACATCGTCGTCGTCGTCGTCGTCATCGTCATCGTCGTCATCGTCGTCATCGTCGTCATCGTCGTCATCATCGTCGCGTACAAATTTTCCAGCAGCAGCCAAATAACGCGTGACATCGATTCTAAACGTGGAGGGGAAAACCGGAGGACCCGGGGAAAAAGTACTGCCCTCCCTCTACTGCGTAGGGGCTAGCTCTGTGATACCCGCTTCCACGTGGGCGCTCAGTGTGGACCAGTGTGTCACCTGCAGAAGGCTCCACCTCAGAGACTAGCTCTGTGATACCCGCTTCCACGTGGCGCTCAGTGTGGACCAGTGTGTCACCTGCAGAAGGCTCCACCTCAGAGACTAGCTCTGTGATACCCGCTTCCACGTGGCGCTCAGTGTGGACCAGTGTGTCACCTGCAGAAGGCTCCACCTCAGAGACTAGCTCTGTGATACCCGCTTCCACGTGGCGCTCAGTGCGGACCAGTGCGTCACCTGCAGAAGGCTCCACCTCAGAGACTAGCTCTGTGATACCCGCTTCCGCGTGCCGCTCAGTGCGGACCAGAGCGTCACCTGCAGAAGGCTCCACCTCAGAGACTAGCTCTGTGACACCCGCTTCCACATGCCGCTCAGTGCGGACCAGAGCGTCACCTGCAGAAGGCTCCACCTCAGAGACTAGCTCTGTGACACCCGCTTCCACATGCCGCTCAGTGCGGACCAGAGCGTCACCTGCAGAAGGCTCCACCTCAGAGACTAGCTCTGTGATATCCGCTTTAGCCGGGCCGCTCTCTAACAGCACGGAGGGACGTTGCGCCACGAGGGGTAAACACGACACCAAATGCCGCAGTTTGAAGCTCACCTTTAGACTTCGAGGATATTTTCTTCCACCAGGGCTTGGACTTCTCCAGCTTCTCGTCATCGTGGGCTGCGCGATCCTCCTGAGTCGAAGCGAGAGCAATAACGGTCAGTTCGCCGTCCATAGATTCAACACTGCACCATAGACTCAACACTGCACCATAGACTCAACACTGCCCCATAGACTCAACACTGCACCATAGACTCAACACTGCACCATAGACTCAACACTGCCCATAGACTCAACACTGCACATAGACTCAACACTGCACCATAGACTCAACACTGCACCATAGACTCAACACTGCCCCATAGACTCAACACTGCACCATAGACTCAACACTGCACCATAGACTCAACACTGCCCATAGACTCAACACTGCACATAGACTCAACACTGCCCCATAGACTCAACACTGCCCATAGAATCAACACTACCCATAGACTCAACACTGTCCATAGCCTCAGCACTGCACCATAGACTCAACACTGCCCATAGACTCAACACTGCACCATAGACTCAACACTGCACCATAGACTCAACACTGCCCATAGACTTAACACTGCCCCATAGACTCAACATAGCCCCATAGACTCAACACTGCACCATAGACTCAACACTGCACCATAGATTCAACACTGCCCCATAGACTCAACACTGCCCATAGACTCAACACTGCACCATAGACTCAACACTGCACCATAGACTCAACACTGCACCATAGACTCAACACTGCACCATAGACTCAACACTGCCCCATAGACTCAACACTGCCCCATAGACTCAACACTGCACCTCCGATTAGCACAGTCGGCAACGCACTGTGGCGAAAGAAGTTCAACGCACATACATACAACACACACACACAAGCGTCACTCCTCCACGTGGAGGAGCGGCGACGCCTTGATATTCGCCGGGCATACATTCCATGCAGAACGCTCTCGGGTGGCAGGGCAGGTGGCCGACTGCTGCCCTCTGGTGTGCGTGGAGCAGAGCTCCCTTGAAGAAGGAGACCGGAGCATCACTCAAGAGACAATGGATCTCGGTGGTCTCTCTGCGATACCCGCTTCCACGTGGGTTGTTCTGAGCGGATCGCAGCATCTGTGATATCCGCTTCTGTGGGACGTTCCGTGTGGCCCAAGTCATCGCTTGAAGAAGAAGGGATCTCAGATTTAGCTCTGTGATATCCGCTTCTGTGGGACATTCCGCGTGACCCAAAGCATCACTTGAATGAGAAGGGATCTCAGAGGCAGGTCTGTGATATCCGCTTCTCTGGGCCATTCCGCGTGACCCAAAGCATCACTTGAAGGAGAAGGGATCTCAGATATAGCTCTGTGATATCTCCTTCCACGTGGGCCCTTCCCCTCACAGACGCACGGGTGCCTGGGAAAACGATCGCCGGTCAATCCGTCACGGCGAAGCGTCGCGCGTGGGCGACGGGGGGGGGGGGGGGGGGGGTTGTGGTGGAGGACCTCGCCGATGCAGACGGATCGACGGCAGCCACCCCCCCCCCCCCCCGCTCCTCCACCTCCCCACACCCCCCCCACCCCCACCCTCCCTACTCGCTACACGCTCCGCTAACGACCGGTGAGAGCCCACAGGCCGATTAACACACGGGCCGGGGCCGATTGCCTGTCCCGACCGAGGGCGGCAATTAGGGCCCGAATTGGAATCCGAATCGCCAATTCGTTCATGGATGTGGCGCAGGGTTTTTGATTTTTGTTTTTTTTCAATTTTTTTTTCATTTCTAGTTAGTCGGTCGTTGGGTCGGTCGGTTAAGCGAGTTCGATTTCAGCGTTGAACCGGCAGGCAGGCAGCCACGCGGCTCGACAGACGTTGAGAACGGACGACGCTGGGGGGGGTTCCCGTTGGCGAAAGCGAGGGGCGACCCCCCCCCCCCCCCCCCCACTCCCCGGCTTCACCCGGACCGGCGACAACGGAAACAAAATAAACGGAGGAAGGAGAAATGGGGGGGGGGGGGGTGGGGGTGGGGGTGGGGGTGGGGGGGAGTCCCCGAAAAAAGTCACCCGCGTCGAAATCGGGGCGAGCGACGAGAGGGCCGAGTAGACATCCGCGCCGTTGCGTGCCACCGGGACAGTGGCTGCGGCCTCCAAGCCACCATCGTTCCCCGGCGAGCCCCCGCCGCTGGCGCGTCTCGGGCCGTGTTGCTTGGCTACGCTTCGACAACGGCGGCGTTACTCTTTGGTTCTATTCGGTAAAGTCACGTAGGTCAAAAAAAAATAAAACAACAAAAAAATCACGACGTTTCGGCCACAACACAAGCGGCCTTCATCGGGTGAAGGGGACCGTACTGTCCAGAGGGCAGCGTTGGAGTGAAGGCGGGCAAGCCCAGGGTCGCGTCCTTTAAGCTGTGTTGTCGCGGCGTCTTTTGAGGAAGGTCGGCGTCTCGATGAGCTGTGACTTCTCGTCCCGTTGTCCGTTGAAAGCTCGAACAGATAGGTGTGTGGATCATTGCAGTCACGAAAGCTTCAAATCTAGAATTGGTAACCTCTACGGGGAGGGCTTTCACCTATCTGTTAGAGCTTTCAACAGACAACGGGACGAGAAGTCACAGCTCATCGAGACGCCGACCTTCCTCAAAAGATGCCGCGACAACACAGCTTAAAGGACGCGACCTGGGCTTGCCTGTCTTCACTTCAACGCTGCCCTCTGGACAGTCCGGTCCCTTCACCTGATGAAGGCCGCTTGTGTTGTGGCCGAAACGTCGTGATTTTTGTTGTTTTATTTTTTTTACCTACGTGACTTTACCGAATAGAACCAAAGAGTGTGGATCCTTGCAGTCACGAAAGCTTCAAATCTAGAACGGCAGCGTTGCGACGGCCGGGGGGGTGGAAGGGAGGGGGGGGAAAAAAAACAAAAACGCCGCTACCTGCTCGGAGGACGTCGACTTCCCGGAATCCTCCAACGTGAGCAACGTGAAGTCCCCGACGTCCGGGTTGGATTCCGGAGGGCTCGACGGCTCGGCGAGACCCGGGGCGGCACGCGGACCGGACGACGACAACGACGACGACGACGACGACGACGCGGCGACGGCGAAGGCGACGGCGGCCGTCCCGGCCGCTCCGGGCGCTCCGGCAACCGGGAGCAACATTTCGTCCGGATCGACAAACATCGCGGTCCGGTTCCCGGGCCGGTTCCAGGTCGCGTCGCTCACGGCTCGCCGCGTCACGGCGGAGGAGGCGGCGGAGGCGGTGGAGGAGGAGGCGGTGGCGGCGGAGGAGGCGGTGGGTGGCGGGACGTCGGACGGGGAGGGGTCGTGGTCACGGGCGGGCAGCGCGGACGAAGACGGCGGCCCCTCGTCGAAGAGCCTCAACCTCGTCGATGGCCGCATGGCCGGGGCCGAGCAGACGCGGAGAGGCCTCGTCGCTGATGTGGGGGGAAACACAAACACGTCTTTTGATTTAAAGCTTTCGTGACTGCAGGGATTCATATTCTTGGTTCTTTCGGTGAAGTCACCACGTTAGAAGGGAAACAGTAAAATAATAAAAATATGAAACGATAAAATTCTCACGACGTTTCGACTGCAACACAAGCAATCATCATCAGGTGTGAAAACCACAACAAGGAAATTTGAAAATAGTGGCGGTTTTTTTTTTAAACCGCCACACCTGATGATGATTGCTTGTGTTGCAATCAAACGTCGTGAGAATTTTATTGTTTTATATATATAAATTATTTTATTGTTTCCCTTCTACGTGACTTTACCGAAAGAACCGAGAATAGGTATGTTATATTTTGATTTAAAGTTTTCGTGACTGCAGGGATTCATATTCTTGGTTCTTTCGGTAAAGTCACCACGTAGAAGGGAAACAATAAAATAATAAAAATATAAATCAATAACAAAACAATTGTTTTAAATTTTTGTTATTTTATTGTTCCCCTTCTACGTGACTTTACCGAAAGAACCAACAATATAAAAACATATATGTATAAATTATAGCCACATTTACAAACGAGGCGAGGACTTCCCCCGGGAAACTTCACCGGGCAGTGCGCCACACTGAGCGAAGACCCCGAGGCCCGGGGAAACTGATTGGTTCCACGCCAGAGACCAGCAGTTTCAAAGACCAGCAGTTTCAAAGACAACGCAAAAAAGTATGTTATGAGAGCGTGTTGTTTTTCTCTGCATGTTCACCGCAATACTGTGTGTGTGTGTGGTTCATGCAGACAGTGATTCCTGAAAAAGGATTCTGTTTGGTGCTTTATTGCCAGAAAGGGTAAAACCTAAAGGTCCCACCCATAGGCTCACACAGAGACCCATAGACTCACACAGAGACCCGTAGGCTCACACAGAGAGCCATACACTCGCACAGAGACCCACAGACTCGCACAGAGACCCATAGACTCGCACAGAAACCCATATACTCACACGGAGACCCATAGACTCGCACAGAGACCCACAGACTCGCACAGAGACCCATAGACTCACACAGAGACCCATAAACTCACACAGAGACCCATAGACTCACACAGAGACCCATAGACTCACACAGAGACCCGAAGGCTCACACAGAGACCCATAGACTAACACAGAGACCCATATACTCACACAGAAACCCACAGACTTACACAGAGCCCGTAGGCTCACACAGAGACCCACAGACTCACACAGAGACCCGTAGGCTCACACAGAGAGCCATAGACTCACACAGAGACCCATAGACTCACACAGAAACCCATAGACTTACACAGAGCCCGTAGGCTCACACAGAGACCCACAGACTCACACAGAGACCCGTAGGCTCACACAGAGACCCATAGACTCACACAGAGAGCCATACACTCACACGAAGACCCATAGACTCACACAGAGACCCGTAGACTCACACAGAGACCCATAGACTCACACAGAGACCCGTAGACTCACACAGAGACCCATAGACTCACACAGAGACCCGTAGGCTCACACAGAGAACCATAGACTCACACAGAGACCCATAGACTCACACAGAGACCCATATACTCACACAGAGACCCACAGACTCACACAGAGACCCGTAGGCTCACACAGAGACCCATAGACTCACACAGAGACCCATAGACTCACACAGAGACCCATAGACTCACACAGAGACCCATAAACTCACACAGAGACCCATAGACTCGCGCCGAGACCCATAGACTCACACAGAGACCCATAGACTCACACAGAGACCCATAGACTCACACAGAGACCCACAGACTCGCACAGAGACCCATAGACTCACACAGAAACCCATAGACTCACATAGAGACCCATAGACTCACACAGAGACCCATAGACTCACACAGAGATCGATAGACTCACACAGAGACCCATAGACTCGCACAGAGACCCATAGACTAACACAGAGACCCATATACTCACACAGAGACCCACAGACTCACACAGAGACCCGTAGGCTCACAAAAAAACAGAGATTGATGACGATCCTGAACGTAACGATGTTGAAGGTGATGGTGCTACTGCTGACGGCGATGATTATGATAATGCCGATGATGCTGCTGGTCATGCTGCTGCTGATGATGATGATGAAGCTGCTCATGATGAAGGTGAAGATGATGAAGATGACGCCGATTCCACTCAACCACTTACCAAGATTATTTCCTGCATCCAGATCCTCGGTGCTGACCTCCGACCTCGCATTGCTGAACTCTGAACTCGACACGCCACTCACACCTGGCGAACAATGGCACAGGTGAGTCAACGTGTCTCATCGTACACAATACAAACGAGACAAACAATACAAACAGAACAATAGAAACTAGACAGAACAATACAAACAGAACTATGCAAATGAGATGGAACAATACAACCAGAACAATACAAACGAGATGGAACCATACGAAGAGAACAACACAACAAGATGGAACAATACAAACAGAACAATATAAAACAGAACAATACAAACCAGACAATACAAACAGAACAATATAAAACAGAACAATACAAACCAGACAATACAAACAGAACAATACAAAGCAGATGGAACAATACAAACAGAACAATACATACGAGACAATACAAACAGAACAATACAAAGTAGACGGAACAATACAAACAGAACAATACAAAGCAGACGGGACAATACAAACAGAACAATACAAACGGGACAATACAAACAGAACAATACAAAGTAGAATGAACAATACAAACAGAACAATACAAACGAGACAATACAAACAGAACAATACAAAGTAGACGGAACAATACAAACAGAACAATACAAAGCAGATGGAACAATACAAACAGAACAATACAAACGAGACAATACAAACAGAACAATGCAAAGCAGACGGAACAATATAAACAGAACAATACAAAGGAGACAATACAAACAGAACAATACAAAGCAGATGGAACAATACAAACAGAACAATACAAACGAGACAATACAAACAGAACAATACAAACGAGACCTCGCGCCACTGCGGTGTAAAAGCTCATCACCAGAGTCGCTCAGAGTGCTCTGGCTGCCGGTCACCGGCGCCTCCTGGAGCTCCTCCTCCTCCTCCGCCTCCTCCCGCTCCGTCTCCTGTGCCGACGTCTCCTCTCCCCCGCCGGGTTCCCGCGACCGGTCCGCCATAGCCCCCTCGCTCGCGGCTTCGGCCGCCAGGATCTGCGCGGAGCGGAACGGGGCGGAGGAGTCAGCAGGATGATGTCCTACCCCCGTACCCCCCCCACCCCCCCCCCCCCTTGAGACGGACGGATGGCAGCACGGACAGACACACGAACGGACACAATGGACGGAGAAAATTCCACGCGACCACGGGGAGAGAGAGAGAGAGACACGCAAACCCCAAATATAAATCTGCAACTGAACAATTTTACTTTACCAGGCCAGGCCCCACTGAGCCGCAAAGTTCTTTTTCAGAAGTGACCAGGCCACAACAAACGATAGCGGGCTCATCATCACCATCCTCATCATCGCGCGGAAACGTTCGGCGACAGAGAGAGAGAGAGAGCGAGCGAGAGAGGGAGGGAGGGAAGACGCGCGGCAACAATCCACACGCACAGCAGCGGGGCGATCGCCAGGGGACACGCGCACACACACGCACGCACGCGCACCTGGGCCTCCGACTTCATGCCGAGCGTGGCGACGGCGGCGCCCTCCAGCGGCACGACGAGCACTTCTTCGGCGAGCAGATCGCTCGGCGCGTCCCGGAGCCCCGCCGGCACCAGGCTCACGAGGGAGGGCTTGTGCTTTGCCTTCCCTGCGAACCGACACGACGCGGCCGTCACGGCGAGCGAGCGAACGAGCGAACGCCGGCCGCCGCTCTTCGCCACCCGGATTCTGGCTCGCGAGCGAGTCGGAATTCGGGTCGGAAAAATATCGTCGTTTGTACCGCGGGGAGGGATTATATCGGACGAGGTGTAAAAGCTCTCTTTCATTTCACAAGCCGAATGAGAATATTGTATTTATACCGCAGGAGGGATATCCGATGAGCCTCTTTGTTGCAGCAGATGTACAGTCGGGGCACGGGGTCAGAACGACAACAAAAACAAAAAAAAACATGACAGTGGTACAAGAAACGTAAACAAATCACGCAAACACACGCGCAAACACGGTCCCCCGGGGTTACGGCAGCAGGGTTAGGTGTCCCACGGGAACGATCCGCAACCCCAATTTTCCGTACGCCGGAAACTGAACGGACTTTTGTGCCACAGCTAAAGTCCATCTGCCTTACTCCGTAGCGGAGCTCGAGCGAGGGAGGCGTGTGAGTCGGCTGGCCGCCTTACGCCTCCGATCGCTCCGCGGTGCTCATCCGCACCGCTTGCGGCCAGCGCAACACAACGCAAAACGTTTCCACGTGCAGTTTACCGAACTTGACTCCTGTGCCGTGGTCAAATCTTGCAATCAAAAGTTAGTCTACTTCCTGTTGTCCAATCAATTCCAAATTTTGCACACGTGCTCAGATCCCGTGGCAATGCATGCCTGCGTCAATTAAAACATTAATTCGCTACTTTCAAGCAATTTCTATTTTGCACGGACGCCTTATTATTTTTACGTATATATGTAGATTTGTCTGGGTCCAAAACGCCGCGGTCCCTAAACTCTCGAATCGCCTCGCCCAAGAAGCAGGCGCCACGTGTCTCAGGCGCACACGCTCCGTGTGAACGCGTTACAGAAGTGATCAATTCAAGCAAGCGTTCATGTGGGAGCAGGCACCGCATCATTGACGTACTTCTCGACCGCGAGTTAAACGAAGTTGTTAATAAAACCGTTGTTTTATGAAAAACAAAACATTTTGAGGAGTTTATTTATCTTCTCTCTCTCTCTTTCTCACGAGGAGCATTTTTCCACGAGGTCGGATCTCACGTAAGCCAGGAGCCATTCCAGCGAAGCCGGGCGAGACCGCCGCCACGAATCAAACTAAACCGTCCCCATCCCAGCAGGCCAAAGCCCGCGGAGGTATCAACTTTTATTTTCAAAAGCGACCCGGGGACATCCGACCGCTTCGTCCCCCCCCCCCCCGCCAACGCCCAACGGCGCCGGAATCAGCGTCTCCGACACGGCCATTGAGAAGAAGCACCCCAACCCCGGGGCCTCACCGAGCGAAAGTAGCCGGCGTTTGGTCGACGGCGTCCCTCCCGGTGAGGTTCCACTCATCTTGGCATCGCCGCCGCCGCCGCTGCCGCTGCCGCCGCGTCTCCTCTCCGGCGGCGTGGAACCGCCGCCACTACCGGCACGTCTCCTCTCCGGTGGCGTGGTACCGCCGCCGCCGCCGCCGCCGCCGGCGAGGGACAGAGTAGAGGATGAGGCGGCGCCGCCGCTGGGCGATCGCGAGCGGAGCGGCGGGCGCCTGGGCAGGCCGCGCAGAGCGTTCCGGACGGCCGCGACGCCTCCGTCGTCGTCCGGCTCCGTCGCCGCCGCCGCCGCCGCCGCGG
>NC_133725.1:3718104-3785604 GCF_048934315.1 Petromyzon marinus | reverse complement strand
GCGACGAACTCGCCGAACAGCAACGCGGCCACCACGCTCTGCCGCCGCCGCCGCTCCACCGCCCCGCCGGCGGCGTCCCCACCGCCACCGCCGCCGACGGCGTCCCCGACGTCCCGCAGAATCCGCCGAAGGCTCGCCGGGAAAGCGGAAGAATTTTCGGCGAGCGATCGCAGCACCGCGTCGACGCACGTCGCCAGCGCCGGGACGACGGCGTCGGCGTCGGCGTCGTCGGCGTCGTCGGCGACGTCGGCGACGTCGGCCAGGAGGGCGACGAGGGGCTGGTGCAGCGCCGCCGTCAGGAAGGCGACGCCGTCCACCAACTCCCCCAGGAGCGTCCGCAGCAGCGCCAGGAAGAGCGGCGCGCGGCACCCGTCGGGAACGCCGCCGTGGTCGCGCTCGGCGAACAGCTCGGCGACTCCCGGCGCGACGCCGGCGTCGCCGCGCTTCGAGCCGCGACGCGGCGCCGGGACCCTCTCGGCCGTCGCCGCTTCCTCGCCCGATTGGCCGCCGCCGACGCCGACGCCGACGCCGACGCCGACGCCGACGCTCGACTGGTTGCCAAAATCACCGGGCCTCCGGCCGCCGGCCTTCCCCTCCCGTCCCGCCGGACGGTCGTCGTCCGTCCCGGCATCGGCGTCGTCGGCCGCACCGGCGTCCGTTTGCTCCCCGGCGCTCCCCGTCCGCGCCGCTCGCATCTTGAACATCCGAAGGCCGCGATCCTCCGCCGCCGCCGCCGCCGTCTCCTCCGCCGCCGCCGGCGCCGACACCGCCGCCGGCACCGCCGCCGCCGATGTTCGCCGGCCTCCGCGGTGACCGCTCTGCGTCTCCTCCCGCCGGAGCAGCGCCAGCAGGAGGCGCGAGACGAGCGACAGGTCCCGGGGCAAGACGGCCGAGCCGTAGAGCGACATGAAGACCGTCTGGAGGACCTCCTCGAGGGCCGGGTCGGCCGGCGGCGGTGACGCCGGTGATGCCGGCGACGCCGGCAACACCGGCGTCGTCGGCGTCGCCGGCGTCGCCGTCGTCGGCGTCGTCAGGAAGGAGGCGAGAAGCTCGGGGTGGGAGCGGAGAGTCGACAGGAAGTGGCCGTAGGCTGGCGTGAGCGACGACAGTCTGTGGTGGGCGTCTATGAAGGCGGCGGCGGCGGTGCAGTCGTCCAAGCACACGGCACGCTGGTAGCACTCCAGCGGCAGCGTTTGACTGGGGGGGGGGGTGGGGGGGGTGGGGGGGGGGTGGGGGGGGGGGAGGGGGGCGTGAAACCAATTAGCGGCGTTCGTTGTTTTCGAGCCCCCCCCCCCCCCCCCGTCAAAGCCACGCGGAGCGGAGCCATCATAGAGCAGCTACAACATGGGATAGTTTATTTTTGCCAATAATAATGACAATAGGCGTTTTACCCCTTTGCAACAATACAATAGGAGGTTTTTTTTGTTGTTTTATTTTTTTTTTACCTACGTGACTTTACCGAATAGAACCAAAGAGTGTGGATCCTTGCAGTCACGAACGCTTCAAATCTAAATAGGAGTTGTGTTAAGATGTTCAAACACCAAATAGGTACGGTGTGTGTGTGTGTGTAGTGTGGTTAATACAGTCACTTGCTTCCTTGCAAAAAAGTTTCTAGGGTAAACCCCCATTCCTATGTTTTTAATACTTCGATAAGCCACATTTCGTTGAGCTCTCGTTCACGATGGCCTGGTCGCTTCTGAAAAAGAGCGACAACATTTTGGGCATTAAAACTTTCCTGATTGCAGGAATTCGAATTCTTCAGTTCTTTCGGTAAAGTCACGTAGATAGAAAAAATAAAAGTGGACAAAAAAAATAATCATAATAAAAGGGTTTTTCCCCTTTTTTCTGGCAACAAAACTGAAACATTTTTACAAGGATTCATGTTACTGCATTAACCACAATACCTGCAGTCAAAATGCAAACAAAAGACATACTATGATAATATATGTGGCATTGTCCTTGAAACTGATTGGTCCACACCAAGGGACGGCTTTCTTTTGAGCCTCGACCCAATTGGTGCTCGACCAGATGACGCCAAAAGGCGTCCCTTGGTGTGGACCAATCAGTTTCAAGGACAATGCCACATATATTATCATAGTGTGTTATTTGTTTGCATTTTGACTGCAGGTATTGTGGTTAATGTAGTAACATGAATCTTTGTAAAAAAAAGGTTTCAGTTTTGTTGCCAGAAAAAAGGGGAAAAACCCTTATTATTATTACATTTTGGTACCGGCAAAGGAGGTCTAATGATGTAGACAAAATAAAATAAAAAAATTCACGACGTTTCGATCACACTCACGAGTGACTTCACCGAAAGGAAGGAAGACTAGGAGCTACATAGCTCAGTGGACCTTCCCTGGTAAAAAATAAATAAAAAGAGCTGATAGAACATCGTTGATATAGTTGCTGCTGATCATGGAGCTGCTGCTGCTGCTGATGATGAGACAACTGACCCATCCTGGAGAGCTCGCTCCAGCACCCGGAGGTGCCACTTGCTCCGCGACGTGGCCCAGGCCCCCTGAGCGAGCTTGGCGGCCCCGGCGTGGAGCTCCGTGTTGAGCCTCTGCAGCAGCTCACGCTCCGCGGAGATGTACAGCCGCTCCACGGCCAGGCCCTCCGCCAGGGGTACAAGCACCTCCACCAGGGAGCTCTGCTTGACCTCCGTCAGGGAGCTCTGCGTGACCTCTGTCCCGGGGCCCTGCTTGACCTCCGTCTGGGGGCTCTGTTTGACCTCCGCCCTGGGGCCCTGCTTAAACCCCATCGGGGAGCTCTGTTTGACCTTGCTCTGTTCGATGTCAGCAGTCAGGGGGCTCTGTTTGACCTCCGTCCGTGGGCCGCGCTTGACCTCCGTCGTGGGGCTCTGCCACTCCACCATCCTGGAGCTCTGCTTCTTCTCCTCCTCCATGAGAGAGATCGGCCGCTCCTCCTCCTCCGCGAGGGGGCCCCCCTAGATCTCCGGCTCCTCCTCCACCAGGTGGCTTGCCTTGTCCTCCACGAGCACCTCCATTCTCGGGCCGCAAAGCTGCCAGGGCACGGGTTGCCTGGCGCGAGACGCGGGGCGCAGAAATGGAAGAGCAGGAGATCGATCGCGAAGCTCTCGGGGTTATTTTCCGCGTGATGCAGAGGGTAAAAGGTGCGGCCCTGCGATTGCCCGTGAGCACGTTGAACTTGTCGCGCCGTACGTAGCCAACCCTGCTAATGGGAGGTGCAGTGTTGAGTCTGTGGTGCAGTGTTGAGGCTGTGGTGCAGTGTTGAGTCTGTGGTGCAGTGTTGAGTCTATGGTGCAGTGTTGAGTCTATGGGGAGTATTGAGTCTATGGGGGGTGTTGAGTCTATGGGCAGTGTTGAGTCTATGGGCTGTGTTGAGTCTATGGTGCAGTGTTGAGTCTATGGTGCAGTGTTGAGTCTATGGGCAGTGCTGAGTCTATGGGTAGTGTTGAGTCTATGGGAAGTGTTGAGTCTATGGTGCAGTGTTGAGTCTATGGTGCAGTGTTGAGTCTATGGGCAGTGTTGAGTCCATGGGCAGTGTTGAGTCTATGGGCAGTGTTGAGTCTATGGTGCAGTGTTGAGTCTATGGGCAGTGTTGAGTCTATGGGCAGTGTTGAGTCTATGGTGCAGTGTTGAGTCTATGGTGCAGATTGAGTCTATGGGCAGTGCTGAGTCTATGGGTGTATTGAGTCTATGGGCAGTGTTGAGTCTATGAGCAGTTACATTATGAGACCTGCTTTGCCAGTAACAAGATATAGGAATAGGTTTTACCCTTTTAACTGGCACAAAAACTGACACCTTTATTCAAGGCATCATGTTTGTAATAACCACAACGCAAGCAGTCAAAATGCAAACAAAAAGAGACAACTCTGATAATAATATGCACTGTCCTTGAAATTGATTGGTCCACACCCGAGACAGCTTTTCTTAGAGCCCAGTCTCCACTGGTGTTGGACCAGAAGACGCCAAAAGGCGTACAACTCAAAAACAGCGCACTATCAGAGTATTGAGGGCTCGGGGTGAGCATTTACATTATGAGACCTCCTTTGCCAGTAACAAGATACAGAAATAGGTTTTTACCCTTTTAACTGGCACAAAAGTGACACCTTTATACAAGGGATCATGTTTGCAATAACCACAACACAAGCAGTCAAAATGCATACAAAAAGAGACAACGCTGATAATATGCACTGTCCTTGAATTTGATTGGTCCACACCCGAGACGGCTTTTCTTAGAGCCTTGAATAAAGGTGTCAGTTTTTGTGCCAGCTGTTTTTGAGTTGTACACCCACTCACCCACCCACCCACTCATCCACCCACCCACCTACTCACTCACCCACCCACACACTCACCCACCCACCTACTCACTCACCCACCAACCCACTCACTCACTCACCCACTCACTCACTCACCCACTCACTCACTCACCTACTCACCCACCCACTCACTCACCTACTCACCCACCCACTCACCCACCCACCCACTCACTCACCCACCCACCCACCCACTCACCCACCCACCCACCCACTCACCCACCCACCCACCCACTCACTCACCCACCCACCCACTCACTCACCCACCCACTCACTCACCCACCCACTCACTCACCCATCCACCCACTCACCCACTCACTCACCCACCCATCCACTCACTCCTCTCTCTGCTCCCTCCCTTACCGACACAACAAACTAAACACAAAAAGCAGTTCTAAAGAAATTCGTTTTCAATATTAGTTTAGTTCCTGTATCGTAGTGTACAGTACAGTAGGCAATGTAGTGTGTAGGCGTGCAGTGTATAGTGTAGTGTACAGTGTAGTGTATATTGTAGTGTATGGTGTATAGTGTACAGTGTGGTTTATAGTATATACTGTAGTGTGGTGTATAGTAGTGTAGTGTACAGTAGTGCAGTGTATAGTGTAGTGTATAGTAGTGTTGTGTAAAGTGTAGTTTATAGTATATACTGTCGTGTGGTGTATAGTAGTGTAGTGTATAGTGTAGTGTATAGTATAGTGTAGTGTATAGTAGTGTAGTGTATAGTAGTGTATAGTGTAGTGTATAGTAGTGTAGTGTACAGTAGTGTAGTGTATAGTAGTGTATAGTGTACAGTGTGGCTTATAGTATATACTGCAGTATGGTGTATAGTAGTGTATAGTGTAGTGTACAGTAGTGTAGTGTATAGTGTAGTGTATAGTGTAGTGTATAGTAGTGTAGTGTAGAGTGTAGTTTATAGTATATACTGTCGTGTGGTGTATAGTAGTGTAGTGTACAGTAGTGTACAGTAGTGTAGTGTACAGTGTAGTTTATAGTAGTGTAGTGTATGGTGTGTGTAGTGAATAGTGTAGTGTAAAGTGATGTATGTCCAACTTCTTTCGCACCATACGTAAGCCAACCGTGCTGATCGGAGATGACAGGAGGGGTTTGGGTGATGGGACAAATGACTAACAGTAAACATGGAGAGAGAGAAAAACATTTAGAGTGTTCGTCACTTGTTAGGAATGCGTGCCCTGTTCACGGATGAGTTCCCTGCACAGTGGCGAAACTCACACTCTAGCCCACCGCTGTACTCGTGACCAGACTCCACCCAAATCCGATGAGCTATGAAGCTCTTTAATCACACATGTCCCAGCAGAATCAGAAGTAGTTATTTATAGTGCAGGAAATCCGATGAGCTGTAAAGCTCTTTGTTTACAGACGTCCAGCAGAATCAGAAGTAATTATTTATACTGCAGAAGGAAATCCGATGAGCTGTAAAGCTCTTTGTTTACAGACGTCCAGCAGAATCACAAGTGTTTATTTATACTGCAGGGGGAAATCCGATGGGCTGTAAAGCTCTTTGTTAGCAGACGTCCAATAGAATCAGAAGTAATTATTTATACTGCAGAAGGAAATCCGATGGGCTGTAAAGCTCTTTGTTAACAGACGTCCAGGAGAGGCACGGGGGGGGGAGAGTGGGGGGGGGTAAGAACGTTACAAACAAACGTTACAAAAAAAAAGCACGATACTATTGCAAAGTTCAAGTTAATGTAAACAAATCGCCCAACGCACAAACAACACAACAACACAACACTAAACCATCCAATCATCCTAGCAGGCAAAGCCTGCTGAGGTTTTACATAGAGTTCACACAGAGACCCACGGAGCTACGTAGAGACCCATTGAGTTGGGTTAGAGATCAACCGAGTAACGAGTCACGTCTGAATCAAGGCATCTCAGATGTGGCTCTGCGGTGTCCACTTCCACGGAGCGTTCACCGAGAATTGTTCGTCTCGTGACCGATGACGCCACGCCGCCGATGGACCAATCGGAACAGAGCCGGGTCAAGCGTGCCAAAGCGAACAAAGATATTCATATTCTTGGCTCTTTCGGTAAAGTCACGTTGAAGGGAAACAATAAAATAATAAAAAAATATATATAAAACAATATAAAAATTCTCACGACGTTTCGACCATAACGCAAACGGTCGTCATCAGGTGTGTCGGTTTGCATTAATTTATTTATTTTTTAAACGGTGTATTTATTTATTTATAAAAAAAACGTCAGCACCACGCGATTTGGCAGTTTATTTAGAAGGACGAGTCCATCTATGTTCTGAAAAGAGGAGGGGGGAGACGAAAAATTAATGCATGCTGTCTGAAAGCCACCATAAGCGTGAACAATCAATTAAGACCTGAAATGGTTAATCAAATCTTTCCAATGATTGCTAAGCCAGAATCCATCTTCTTGGTTGAAATTGTCTCTGTGTGTGTGTGTATATATGTGGATAGCCTCATGAACGAACCTCTCATGGTAGCCAGATGGCTTACAAAGAACCTCTGTCTTGGAAAAGTCAATGTCATGTGAGCCTACTGAATTAGAACAATGATCTGCCACGGCCGAGGTGTTGGTCCTACCGTGTTTAAGGTCTGCTTTGTGTTCACGAATGCGGTCCGAGACATGGCGTTTGGTTTCTCCAATGACAAAGATGCCCCGTGTAGCCCACGCAGGCTGTTGGGGGCAAGAGCTGTTAAGGGGCCGTCCATAAATGACGTCACGCGATTTTGGACGATTTTTGACACCCCCCCCCCCGTCACACGGCGTCACAAAGAGTCAGATCCCGCCTCAAATATGACGTCACAAAGCTCTGCCCACCTCCAAAAAAGATAAATATAAAACATGCTTCAAATCGCTTTAAAGTATTGTCATTGTAGCGCGTGTTTAATGTGGCGCTGCACTCCTGGTTACACACCAGGGCGAGGTGCTCAACACCTCCTGGTTACACACCAGGTCGTCAACACCTCCTGGTTACACACCAGGCGAGGTCGTCAACACCTCCTGGTTACACACCAGGGCGAGGTGCTCAACACCTCCTGGTTACACACCAGGCGAGGTCATCAACACCTCCTGGTTACACACCAGGTGAGGTCGTCAACACCTCCTGGTTACACACCAGGAGGTGGTCAACACCTCCTGGCTACACACCAGGTGGTCAACACCTCCTGGTTTCACACCAGGTCGTCAACACCTCCTGGTTACACAGCAGGCGAGGTCGTCAACACCTCCGGGCTACACACCAGGGCCAGGTGGTCAACACCTCCTGGTTACACACCAGGTCGTCAACACCTCCTGGTTACACACCAGGCGAGGTCATCAACACCTCCTGGTTACACACCAGGTCGTCAACACCTCCTGGTTACACAGCAGGTCATCAACACCTCCTGGTTACACACCAGGCGAGGTCGTCAACACCTCCGGGCTACACACCAGGGCCAGGTGGTCAACACCTCCTGGTTACACACCAGGTCGTCAACACCTCCTGGTTACACCCCAGGCGAGGTCATCAACACCTCCTGGTTACACACCAGGTCGTCAACACCTCCTGGTTACACAGCAGGTCATCAACACCTCCTGGTTACACACCAGGTCATCAACACCTCCTGGTTACACACCAGGTCGTCAACACCTCCTGGTTACACACCAGGTGAGGTCGTCAACACCTCCTGGTTACACCCCAGGCGAGGTCATCAACACCTCCTGGTTACACACCAGGTCGTCAACACCTCCTGGTTACACAGCAGGCGAGGTCATCAACACCTCCTGGTTACACACCAGGCGAGGTCGTCAACACCTCCTGGTTACACACCAGGCGAGGTCATCAACACCTCCTGGTTACACACCAGGCGAGGTCGTCAACACCTCCTGGTTACACAGCAGGGCGAGGTGGTCAACACCTCCTGGTTACACACCAGGTCGTCAACACCTCCTGGTTACACACCAGGCGAGGTCGTCAACACCTCCTGGTTACACACCAGGCGAGGTCATCAACACCTCCTGGTTACACACCAGGCGAGGTCGTCAACACCTCCTGGTTACACAGCAGGCGAGGTGGTCAACACCTCCAGGTTACACACCAGGTCGTCAACACCTCCTGGTTACACACCAGGTGCTCAACACCTCCTGGCACACACCAGGTCATCAACACCTCCTGGTTACACACCAGGCGAGATCGTCAACACCTCCTGGTTACACACCAGGTGGTCAACACCTCCTGGTTACACACCAGGTGCTCAACACCTCCTGGCACACACCAGGTCATCAACACCTCCTGGTTACACACCAGGCGAGGTCGTCAACACCTCCTGGTTACACACCAGGCGAGGTCGTCAACACCTCCTGGTTACACACCAGGCGAGGTCGTCAACACCTCCTGGTTACACACCAGGTCGTCAACACCTCCTGGTTACACACCAGGTCGTCAACACCTCCTGGTTACACACCAGGTGAGGTCGTCAACACCTCCTGGTTACACACCAGGTCATCAACACCTCCTGGTTACACACCAGGTCATCAACACCTCCTGGTTACACACCAGGTGGTGAACACCTCCTGGTTACACAGCAGGGTCAGGTGGTCAACACCTCCGGGCACACCCTGGCGGGCCCCCGTGCAGGGTGACCCACACGGGGGAAGTGGCCTCCAGCACTTGTGTCTGTGCGTTAAAGGAAGCGGCGTGAACTTGGTCACGCTTTCCACGGACCCCTGGTGCACTCGAGGGGGCAACTATGGAAAACAACCACGCAAATTTAGCCGAAGTGTTGCACGGAAATGTGGGGGGGGGGGGGGATGGTGGTGGAGGAGTGACCTCGGTGGGGAAGGGGGGGGTTGGTGGTTCATAATGGCCGAGTCAAAGGCGCAGAGATTCTGAGTCACAAGCCACGGGGTTTCAGTCGACCGCTGTGATTGAACCGGGGTGCTCAAGGGAAGCGGGTTGATGGTTTCGGGCCAGATGACACACCACTGACTCACGCTGAGATAGCTATAGACTCACACACAGACCCACAGACTCACACACACATAACCATAGACTCACATAGAGATCCATAACCCTCACACAGAGACCCATAACACTCACATAGAGACCCACAGACTCACACAGAGAGCCACAGGCTCACATAGAGACCCAGACTCACACAGAAACCCACAGACTCACACAGAGTACCCATAGACTCACACAGAGACCCATAGACTCACACAGAGACATATAGACTCACACAGAGACCCATAAACTCACACAGAGACCCATAGACTCACACAGAGACCCACAGACTCACACAGAGACCTATAGACTCACACAGATACCCACAGACTCACACAGAGACCCATAGACTCACACAGAGACCCACAGACTCACACAGAGACCCACAGACTCACACAGAGACCTATAGACTCACACAGAGACCCATAGACTCACACAGAGACCCACAGACTCACACAGAGACCCATAGACTCACACAGAGACCTATAGACTCACACAGAGACCCACAGACTCACACAGAGACCCACAGACTCACACAGAGACCCACAGACTTGTACAGAGAGCCCATAGACTCACACAGGGGCCCGAAGTCTCACACAGAGACCTATAGACTCACACAGAGACCTATAGACTCACACAGAGACCCACAGACTCACACAGAGACCCATAGACTCACACAGAGACCCACAGACTCACACAGAGACCCATAGACTCACACAGAGACCTATAGACTCACACAGAGACCCACAGACTCACACAGAGACCCATAGACTCACACAGAGACCCACAGACTCACACAGAGACCCATAGACTCACACAGAGACCCATGGACTCACACAGAGACCCGTAGACTCACACAGAGACCTATAGACTCACACAGAGACCCACAGACTCACACAGAGACCCATAGACTCACACAGAGACCCACAGACTCACACAGAGACCCATAGACTCACACAGAGACCCACAGACTCACACAGAGACTCACGCAGCTTTAACGCAGACCGCCCCCCCCCCCGAACCCCCCATGATTATATCACAGACTGAACGTCGACGCGTCAGACAAAGAGACATTGTGATGAAACCGGCCTCTCCGGCACAACGAGATGAGCCACCGAGGAGTCCCGCCAACCGTGGCACGGAAACAATTTGTCGGCGGTGCGGACCACACTCTGTACCACACTCCGTACCACACTCCGTACCACACTCCCTACCACACTCCGTACCACACTCCCTACCACACTCCGTACCACACTCCATACCACACTCCGTACCACACTCCCTACCACACTCCCTACCACACTCCGTACCACACTCCGTACCACATTCCCAACCACACTCCATACCACACTCCGTACCACACTCCCTACCACACTCCCTACCACACTCCGTACCACACTCCCTACCACACTCCCTACCACACTCCATACCACACTCCATACCACACTCCCTACCACACTCCCTACCACACTCCGTACCACACTCCGTACCACACTCCATACCACACTCCCTACCACACTCCATACCACACTCCGTACCACACTCCGTACCACACTCCGTACCACATTCCATACCACACTCCCTACCACACTCCGTACCACACTCCATACCACACTCCCTACCACATTCCATACCACACTCCCTACCACACTCCCAACCACACTCCCTACCACACTCCCTACCACACTCCATACCACACTCCATACCACACTCCGTACCACACTCCCTACCACACTCCCTACCACACTCCATACCACACTCCCTACCACACTCCGTACCACACTCCATACCACACTCCCTACCACACTCCCTACCACACTCCCTACCACACTCCGTACCACACTCCCTACCACACTCCCTACCACACTCCATACCACACTCCATACCACACTCCCTACCACACTCCCTACCACACTCCGTACCACACTCCGTACCACACTCCATACCACACTCCCTACCACACTCCATACCACACTCCGTACCACACTCCGTACCACACTCCGTACCACATTCCATACCACACTCCCTACCACACTCCGTACCACACTCCATACCACACTCCCTACCACATTCCATACCACACTCCCTACCACACTCCCAACCACACTCCCTACCACACTCCCTACCACACTCCATACCACACTCCATACCACACTCCGTACCACACTCCCTACCACACTCCCTACCACACTCCATACCACACTCCCTACCACACTCCGTACCACACTCCATACCACACTCCCTACCACACTCCATACCACACTCCCTACCACACTCCCTACCACACTCCGTACCACACTCCATACCACACTCCCTACCACACTCCATACCACACTCCGTACCACACTCCCTACCACACTCCATACCACACTCCCTACCACACTCCCTACCACACTCCGTACCACACTCCGTACCACACTCCGTACCACACTCCCTACCACACTCCATACCACACTCCGTACCACACTCCCTACCACACTCCGTACCACACTCCCTACCACACTCCGTACCACACTCCCTACCACACTCCGTACCACACTCTGTACCACACTCCCTACCACACTCCATACCACACTCCGTACCGCATGGACTTTTCTCCGGGTCCTCCTTTTTTTCCCTCCACATTTAAAAAAATCACCACAGACGAGTTTAGAGCATTTTTGGCTGCTGCTGCTGCTGTGGGTTTCCACTGGACGATGATATAAGCCCACTCCGTCGGCCCACCATGTGTGGACACAGCAGGGTCGCTTCAGTAAAAAAAAGAACCACGTAGCAGCCTAGTGGCACCTTCGCCTGGCCACAATAATTAAAAAAAATAAAATCACTTTTTTTTTCAACGGTTTTATTTAACTTCACCTTGTGTTTGTCGTGATCAAATATTGTAATCGGAAGTTCGTCTACTTCCTGTTGTCAAATCAATTGCAATTTTTTTTTTGCACACGTGCTCAGGGTCCGGCGACAATGCACGCCTGTATGAAAATCGGCATAGATCCGTCAATTAATTGCCGCCACCTTTCAAGCAATTAACATTTTGTATGGACGCCTTATTATTTATAACCACAACTGACACCTTGAATAAAGGTGTAAGTTTTTGTGCCAGTTAAAGGGTAAAACCTATTACTATATCTTGTTATTGACAAAGGAGGTCTCAAAATGTAAATGCTCACCCCGAGCCCTCAATACTCTGATAGTGCGCTGTTTTTGAGTTGTACGCCTTTTGGCGTCTTCTGGTCCAACACCAGTGGAGACTAGGCTCTAAGAAAAGTCGTCTCGGGTGTGGACCAATCAAATTCAAGGACAGTGCCACATACATTATCAGAGTTGTTGTTTTAATTTGCATATTTATAAGTTTACATTTTCTATACTTTGTACTTCTATCATGTTTTTTGTAATGTTTTTTTACCCCGTGCCCTTACTGGACATCTGTGAAAAAAGAGCTTTATAGCTCATCGGATTCCTCCTGCAGTGTAAATATTTCAAATTCTTGTCTCTCAAACTCTTGTCGCAGGGTTCACAGTTCGCAGTGTAGTGTTGTTGTTGTTTGCTGTGTATTGTTGTTGTTGTTTGCTGTGTATTGTTGTTGTTGTTTGCTGTGTATTGTTGTTGTTGTTGTCTCGGGTGTGGACCAATCAAATTCAAGGACAGTGCCAATATTATTATCAGAGTTGTCTTTTTTTGTTTGCATTTTGACTGCTTGTGTTGTGGTTATTGCAAACATGATGCCTTGAATAAAGGTGTCAGTTTTTTGTGCCAGTTAAAGGGTAAAACCTATTCTTAAACAAAGTTGTTAATAAAACCGTTGTTTAAAAAAATAAACACTTTTTTAAAGGAGTTAATTTTTTTAAAGATACCGTGGGGGTTCTAAACTCACGGCAACACCAACTGAAGGCCCTCGGGCACAGAGACAGAACGGTTTCTGATGGGTTTACTTGTTATTATTATTACTTTACACGCTTTTATTTAACTCTGTCGTTGTTTTGATTTAAAGCTTTCGTGACTGCAGTAATTCATATTCTTGGCCTCTTTCGGTAAAGTCACGTTGAAGGGAAACAATAAAATAATAAAATATATTTTATTGTTTTATTTTTTTATTATTTTATTGTTTCCCTTCAACGTGACTTTACCGAAAGAGCTAAGAATATCTGTCGTTGTTGTATCCTCAAATCTTGTAACTCAATTTTAACCCACTTCCCAATGTGGTAACGACTGCAAACCTGGTATACTTATGTCATACCGATGACAATATTATATTCTATCAAAAAAAATAAAAAAATATATATTTTAAAAACATTTTTTATATGTTTAATTGTCCACGGTCCGTTACGTTGTGGCAAGCTTCGGGGTCACTTCCTGGAGTTGTTCCATTACGACAGTACATTCATGTTTACCACGTGACGATCTATCTATTTTTAACTTTTTAGTACATTTCATGAAAGCGTGTTTTTAAAAAAAAAGTTTCTTTTTAAAAATCATTACTTATTTTGCTCGCTGTCTGGAGATGAAATGGAACTTGGCCCTTGTTTGATTGCGAGCTGCTGAACCTTTTTACTCGGCCTTGGCATTGCCTCCTGCTCATATGAAATTGTATTTCATTTTCGTTAAATTTCTTTCCCCCGTTTGTAAACGTTCCGTTCTTCGTCACGCTGGTGCTCGCAGAAGCGGGCTCGCGGGTTAAATTAAAAAAAAATAGCTAGTGACGTGTGAAATGTGAAGATGTGTTTTTTCTTTAATTTAAGAGAAGTCTTTAAAAAAATTCACGTTTAAAAGGCTTCATAGAGACAGACCGCCCGCCCGCCCGTGTCTTTCGACGCGTTTGGGGATTCGAGCGCGTTGATGTTTCAACACAGACAACGCATTCGCCACTACGCACGTACGCACGTGTGTGGGTGGGTGTAGTAGAGTGTGCTCCTAATCTCAGCTCGTTACCTGTATAAAAGACACCTGGGAGCCAGAAATCTTTCTGATTGAGAGGGGGTCAAATACTTATTTCCCTCATTAAAATGCAAATCAATTCCTAACATTTTTGACATGCGTTTTTCTGGATTTTTTAGTTGTTATTCTGTCTCTCACTGTTCAAATAAACCTACCATTAAAATTATAGACTGATCATTTCTTTGTCAGTGGGCAAACGTACAAAATCAGCAGGGGATCAAATACTTTTTTCCCTCACTGTAGACTCGCATAGAGACCTGTAGACTCGCATAGAGACTCGTAGACTCGCAGAGAGACCCGTAGACTCGCATATAGACCCGTAGACTCACATAGAGACCCGTAGACTCGCATAGAGACCCGTAGACTCACATAGAGACCCGTAGACTCGCACAGAGACCCGTAGACTCGCATAGAGACCCGTAGACTCGCATAGAGACCCGTAGACTCGCACAGAGACCCGTAGACTCGCACAGAGACCCGTAGACTCGCATAGAGACCCGTAGACTCGCATAGAGACCCGTAAACTCGCATAGAGACCCGTAGACTCGCATAGAGACCCATAGACCCGCGCAGAGGACCCGTAGACTCACATAGAGACCCATAGACTCGCATAGCGACCCGTAGACTCGCATAGAGACCCGTAGACTCGCATAGAGACCCGTAGACTCACATAGAGACCCGTAGACTCACATAGAGACCCGTAGACTCACATAGAGACCCGTAGACTCACATAGAGACCCGTAGACTCACATAGAGACCCGTAGACTCACATAGAGACCCGTAGACTCACATAGAGACCCGTAGACTCACATAGAGACCCGTAGACTCACATAGAGACCCATATACTCAGAGACCCAGAGACTCGCACAGCGACACCCAGACTCGGAGACCCATCGACTCAGAGACCCATAGACTTACACAGACACCCATAGACTCAGAGATCCAGACTAACAGACACCCATATACTCACACAGAATCCCACAGACTCACAAATATACCTGTAGACTCACACAGACACCCATAGACTCACAAATATACCTGTAGACTCACACAGAGACCCACAGACTCACAAATATACCTGTAGACTCACAAATGAGACCCGTAGACTCAGACGGAGACCCATGGAGATCTCACGGACTAACAGACTGAGTTGCGTTTCAACCGGGTTCTCAAGCGCAGTGAAGTTGATGGTCATCACGCACGTGATGCAAACGTGCACGATTTGTGAAGCCGGCGATGATGATGATGATGCTGATTCTGATGATGCTGAGCAAAGTGGAAGCCTGGCCGGGAACTGAACTCACATGCCCGCCCCCCCACATCGAGGTCACTCGCAGGCAAATGCCGACGGAACTCTCACCGTTACTCTCGCCAGCGGCGCCCTAAAATCGTCAATTTATTCATCTCACTTCGTCGCGAGGTGGCATTCCCCCCCATCGCGAGCCCTCTTCAAGCAAAGACGAAGATCCCTCGCACGGTCTCAGCGGACCGTCCGGGGGCAATTGGCTGTTAGCGAGTAGCAGCAGCAGCAGCCTATGAAGGCTGCCGGCACTGTGGTACACGAAGGAGGGGGGTGGAGTGGCCAGAAACCACGCCCGGCCGCCTTTGTATCCCCCCTACCCCCCCCCCCCCCCCAAGCGGCGATGTTTCCGACTGCACACGGCTGCACCAGGTAACTCATTTGAGGCCGAGTCGACCTAGGCCCAGAGACCGGTTCAGATAATTGTCGCTTGGTGGTGGTGGTGGTGGCCGTGAGCGGGTATCGAACTCGGGGTCGCCGGGTTCGTAGCGCAGTGGCCAACACAACCACAACAACCACTACCATAACTACCACAACCATAACTACCACCACTACCACAACCACTACCATAACTACCACCACAACAACAACCATAACTACCACCACTACCACAACCATAACTATCACCACAACCACTACCACAACCACTACCATAACTACAACCACAGCCACCACAACAACCACCAGCATAACCATTAGCATAACCACCACCACAAACACCACCACAACTACCATCACAACCACCATCACAACCACCACCACAACCACCATCACAACTACCATCACAACCACCACCATAACCACCACCACCATAACCACCACCACAACCACTATCACAACCACCACCACAACCACCACCACAACTACCATCACAACCACCACCACAGCCACTATCACAACCACCACCATAACCACCACAACAACCACCACCACAACCACCACAACTACCATTACAACCACCACCACCACAACCACCACAACCACCACCACAACCACCACAACCACCACCACCAGTAGGCAGATCTACTCACCACCGCCCGTCTAACGTTAGCGTGCGCCCGTAGCAGTGAATGGCATTGGAAACATTTCAAATATGCAAAACAAAAATTTTAAAAAATGAGCTGAGCTGACATTTAAGAAACAGAGACTCAATTATGACCAACAGATCCAATAAGCTCCCCCCCCCCCTGCCTCGCTAGCAGCACGAGTTCCAAACGGAGCAGCTGCCACCCTTTCACAGTCATCATCAGCAGTGACTACCGTCCGGCCAAGGTGGGGGGAGTGGGGGGGGGTTCTGAATCTTGCCTGCAAAAAAACTTGCATCCAACACCCCCCAACCCCTTTTTGGTTCTCGATGCTTTAAAACATTTTTTTTTAAAATAAACACACGGGGGTATGTTGACGATCACTCGTGCTGTGATCGAAACGTCGTAGTTTATTTTTTTATTTTTTATTTTTAACCTATCTACATTAATTTTGATTGAAAGCTTTCGTGACTGCAGTGATTCATATCCTCAGCTCTTTCGGTAAAGTCACGTTGAAGGGAAACAATAAAATAATAAAATATATATAAAACAATAAAAATTCTCACGACGTTTCGACCATAACGCATCATCACCTGATGACGACCGTTTTTGTTATGGTCGAAACATCGTGAGAATTTTTATTGTTTTGTATGTATTTTATTATTTTATTGTTTTCCGACCTACATGACTTTACCAAAAGACCCAAAGAATGAATACACAGCGGTGGCTGATGAAAACGAAGTCATTCGCATTGCTTACGTTGCTTAATTTGTGTTTTTCGATAGCTTAACTTCGAGAGAACAAACAAGCATCTGCATAGTAGCCGAATTACTCGAAACGCATGTTTCTAGAGACTCATAGAGACCCATACGGACCCACAGACACCCGTTCTCATCGAGACCTACAGAGACCCAGACTCGTATAGTTCCCCAATCGCCAGGGTGTGCCTCTTTCTTCACGATAAAGGGTTTTTTTTGGGTTAGATCGCGTTGTTTATAAATGTTGTCGTAACCCTCCCACCACCCGACACGGCCAATCAGCAAAAAAAAGTGTCACGTTGACAAAAGACAAAATAGTTCGCCGCTTTAGCCCACCGGTGTGTTGTTAAAGAGTGAATCCACAACATTTACAGTTTGAGTAGGAGTACAATGTTTCGCTGGTAATTACATCCAGCATCAGCGGGCAATTCGCGATCTAACCCCAAAAAAAACCTCTCAATATGAACTAGCTGTACTAACCGGCTTCGCCCGGGACTTGGATCCACCACGCCCGGCCGCCTTTGTCTCCCCAGTGGCGATGTTCACACACCACAGCAGTTACTCGTTTGAGGCCGAGTCGACCTAGGGGAGGCCCAGGAGCGGTTCAAATAATCGTCACCGGTGGTGGCCGTGAGCGGGAATCGAACTCGGGTGGCCGGGTTCGTAGCGCAGCGTAGCGCTAACCGCTACACTACAATGCGTTACGCTTCCACACACACAGACACACACACACAGACACATACACAGCGCGCTAACCGCTACACTACAATGCGTTACGCTTCCACGTGCGAGGGTCACGTGACAGATTTGACGTCACAGCTCACTTGCCGTGCAAACAAATCTATGCATTATTGAGCTCCCCCCCTAACAAAAAAAAAACAAAAGTGTATTTTTATAATGTTTGCATGGTGTACAGTCTGGAAAGTACCCACATGGCAAATTTAAAGTTTGTTGCATGTCGGGAAGTACGCGAAACATTTTGAACAGACACACACAATCACAGCTTTGCCTTTTATATATATGGAGATAATAATTGGTCGCGAAAGCCTCCTGCGTGTTAAACTGTTCCTCTTTCTGTCGCTCAGGGGGCATTTCCAAGGATGCATCTCTCTCTCACTATCCTCTCTCTCTCTCTCTCGACACGCTTCCTTTTGGACGAACGTTTGAATGAAATTATCAACGGGGGGCCCTGCTCGCTCGTGAACACACGGAGCGATCGTTACACACGGAGCGCTCGTGAACACACGGAGCGCTGGTGAACACGCGGAGCGATCGTGAACACACGGAGCGCTGGTGAACACGCGGAGCGCTCGTGAACACGCGGAGCGATCGTGAACACGCGGAGCGATCGTGAACACGCGGAGCGCTCGTGAACACGCGGAGCGCTCGTGAACACGCGGAGCGATCGTGAACACGCGGAGCGATCGTGAACACACGGAGCGCTGGTGAACACGCGGAGCGCTCGTGAACACGCGGAGCGATCGTGAACACGCGGAGCGATCGTGAACACGCGGAGCGCTCGTGAACACGCGGAGCGCTCGTGAACACGCGGAGCGCTCGTGAACACGCGGAGCGCTCGTGAACACGCGGAGCGATCGTGAACACGCGGAGCGCTCGTGAACACGCGGAGCGCTCGTGAACACGCGGAGCGCTCGTGAACACGCGGAGCGATCGTGAACACGCGGAGCGCTCGTGAACACGCGGAGCGCTCGTGAACACGCGGAGCGATCGTGAACACGCGGAGCGCTCGTGAACACGCGGAGCGCTCGTGAACACGCGGAGCGCTCGTGAACACGCGGAGCGATCGTGAACACGCGGAGCGCTCGTGAACACGCGGAGCACTCGTGAACACGCGGAGCGATCGTGAACACGCGGAGCGCTCGTGAACACGCGGAGCGCTCGTGAACACGCGGAGCGCTCGTGAACACGCGGAGCGCTCGTGAACACGCGGAGCGCTCGTGAACACGCGGAGCGATCGTGAACACGCGGAGCGCTCGTGAACACGCGGAGCGCTCGTTAACACGCGGAGCGCTCGTTAACACGCGGAGCGCTCGTGAACACGCGGAGCGCTCGTTAACACGCGGAGCGCTCGTTAACACGCGGAGCGCTCGTGAACACGCGGAGCGCTCGTGAACACACGGAGCGATCGTGAACACGCGGAGCGCTATGACCTCACTGCCTATCTCTTCAAGGAGTGATGAACCATCATCACGCAAACTCCGATCATCCTCGAAGCAGCAGTGGTGGCCTTTGGCTCGGCCGTCGACACAAAGGCGGCGGTCGCCGCATCAACGCACCCTCAGGTGCGCTGAGAGTGCGGCCGTCTGGAACGCTCTTGCTTCCGATATATGTTCGGAAGCCAATGGGAGCTGTGTACTTTTAAATCGTCTCGATTGAAAACACCAGTTCTTTACAACTGCCTTTTGTCTTGCATACGTATGGACAGTGTTGAGTCTATGGGCAGTGTTGAGTCTATGGGCAGTGTTGAGTCTATGAGTAGTGTTGAGTCTATGGGCAGTGTTGAGTCTATGGGCAGTGTTGAGTCTATGGGCAGTGTTGAGTCTATGGACAGTGTTGAGTCTATGGGCAGTGTTGAGTCTATGAGTAGTGTTGAGTCTATGGGCAGTGTTGAGTCTATGGGCAGTGTTGAGTCTATGGGTAGTGTTGAGTCTATGGGTAGTGTTGAGTCTATGGTGCAGTATTGAGTCTATGGGCAGTGTTGAGTCTATGGGTAGTGTTGAGTCTATGGGAAGTGTTGAGTCTATGGGGCAGTGTTGAGTCTATGGGCAGTGTTGAGTCTATGGGCAGTGTTGAGTCTATGGGCAGTGTTGAGTCTATGGGCAGTGTTGAGTCTATGGGCAGTGTTGAGTCTATGGGTAGTGTTGAGTCTATGGGCAGTGTTGAGTCTATGGGTAGTGTTGAGTCTATGGGCAGTGTTGAGTCTATGGGTAGTGTTGAGTCTATGGGCAGTGTTGAGTCTATGGGCAGTGTTGAGTCTATGGGCAGTGTTGAGTCTATGGGCAGTGTTGAGTCTATGGGTAGTGTTGAGTCTATGGGCAGTGTTGAGTCTATGGGTAGTGTTGAGTCTGAGTAGTGTTGAGTCTATGGGCAGTGTTGAGTCTATGGGTAGTGTTGAGTCTATGGCAGTGTTGAGTCTATGGGTAGTGTTGAGTCTATGAGTAGTGTTGAGTCTATGGGCAGTGTTGAGTCGATGAGTAGTGTTGAGTCTATGGGACAGTGTTGAGTCTATGGGCAGTGTTGAGTCTATGGGCAGTGTTGAGTCTATGGGCAGTGTTGAGTCTATGGGCAGTGTTGAGTCTATGGGGAGTGTTGAATCTATGGGCAGTGTTGAGTCTATGGGTAGTGTTGAGTCTATGGGCAGTGTTGAGTCTATGGGCAGTGTTGAGTCTATGGGCAGTGTTGAGTCTATGGGCAGTGTTGAGTCTATGGGCAGTGTTGAGTCTATGGGTAGTGTTGAGTCTATGGGCAGTGTTGAGTCTATGGGCAATGTTGAGTCTATGGGCAGTGTTGAGTCTAGGGGCAGTGTTGAGTCTAGGGGCAGTGTTGAGTCTATGGGTAGTGTTGAGTCTATGGGAAGTGTTGAGTCTATGGGGCAGTGTTGAGTCTACGGGCAGTGTTGAGTCTATGGGTAGTGTTGAGTCTATGGGAAGTGTTGAGTCTATGGGCAGCGTTGAGTCAATGGGCAGCGTTGAGTCTATGGGTAGTGTTGAGTCTATGGGTAGTGTTGAGTCTATAGGAAGTGTTGAGTCTATGGGTAGTGTTGAGTCTATGGGTAGTGTTGAGTCTATAGGAAGTGTTGAGTCTATGGTGCAGTGTTGAGTCTATGGGCTGAGCAGAAGGCTCTGCCTGCTCTTAAGTCCGATTTGACCCTCAGCAATGTCCCTGCTCCAACGTAACCCTCCTCCACTGGGGCTCGTAACAACAACAACAACTGTGGCAGTTGTTTTGCAACGTTCAGTCAAGCCAAAAAAATATAAACTTACGAGTTAAACATTAAAAGGAAACTTTGCTTTGCCAGGGGCATGAGCACTTCTCAGTATAAATGTGCCGTCGTTAAATCTTCCTCCACCACCACCACCACCCAACACAGCCGATGAGTAAAGTTGTCTCACGTAAAAAAAGACGTGGCCAATTCGTTACTGGCACAACATGTATACGAAAAATCGAGTGTTCGATTATTTAAAAGTGCCACAGCTCGCCCAGCGGCTCCCTAATATCGGGAGGGGGAAAAGCGTTCCAGACGGGAGCGTTCCAGACGGGAGCGTTCCAGACGGGAGCGCTCCTGTCTGAGCGTTCCAGACGGGAGCGTTCCAGACGGGAGCGTTCCAGACGGGAGCGTTCCAGACGGGAGCGCTCCTGTCTGAGCACTCCAGACGGGAGCGTTCCAGACGGGAGCGCTCCTGTCTGAGCGTTCCAGACGGGAGCGTTCCAGATGCGAGCACTTCAGACGGGAGCGTTCCAGACGGGAGCGTTCCAGACGGGAGTGCTCCAGACGGGAGCACTTAAGACGGGAGCGTTCCAGACGGGAGCGCTCCTGTCTGAGCGTTCCAGACGGGAGCCCTCCAGACGGGAGCGGTCTGAGCGTTCCAGACGGGAGAGTTCCAGATGCGAGCACTTCAGACGGGAGCGTTCCAGACGGGAGCGTTCCAGACGGGAGCGTTCCAGACGGGAGTGCTCCAGACGGGAGCGTTCCAGACGGGAGCGTTCCCGATGCGAGCACTTCAGACGGGAGCGTTCCAGACGGGAGCGTTCCAGACGGGAGCGTTCCAGACGGGAGCGTTCCAGACGGGAGTGCTCCAGACGGGAGCACTTAAGACGGGAGCGTTCCAGACGGGAGCGTTCCAGACGGGAGCGTTCCATACGGGAGCGTTCCAGACGGGAGCGTTCCAGACGGGAGTGCTCCAGACGGGAGCGTTCCAGATGCGAGCACTTCAGACGGGAGCGTTCCAGACGGGAGCGTTCCAGACGGGAGCGTTCCAGACGGCAGCGTTCCAGACGGCAGCGTTCCAGACGGGAGCACTTCAGACAGGAGCGTTCCAGACGGGAGCACTTCAGCTACACGTGTAGCAGCTACTACACGTGTAGTAGCTGCTACACGTGTAGTAGCTGCTACACGTGTAGTCGCTACTACATGTAGTAGTAGTAGCTACTACTACACGTGTAGTAGTAGCTACTACTACATATGTAGTAGTAGTAGCTACGGGCCCCGCACTTTCAAGGGCCCCGCGCTAAACGCTTTCAAGCTATCAAGTCCGGTTCAGTGATTCTGCACTTGCTCTATTACTATAGTACTACACCGCCTTAGACTTTTACGAACGACCGGGTGTTTGAGGAGAGTGTTATCTGGGCTGAAAAAACAATACGATTACTTTACTATGCAATGAAAAAAAAATAGTGTTTTAATATTTGTTTTTTAAATTATTATTATTATTTAGGGCCCCTTTATAACAACAGGTGCAACAGGCATCCACACACTTAGCTTCATCCGGCTCTGGTACCCGGTAAACCAAAAGTTCCGTTCCTTCACCAACCCCCCACCCACCCCCCCGGCAAAAAAAAAACATCGACTTTGACTATCTGAACGGATTCCCCGGGGTCCCACCACTGACAGATCGACGCCACCTTCATGCCGGAGTCCAACATCGAAGCAGCGCTGGTGACAAAGGCCCCCCCCCCCTCCCTACCTCCCCCCCCCCCGGGGTTTTGCGGTGCTGTTCACGATGCACCGTCTCGTCGTGGGGGGCGTGGGGGGGGGGTGTGTAGCATCGCTAGCTGGCACTTGCCCCGCCTGGCTTCGCAGGCTACGTGGAGGATCCTTTGCCTTTAAACAAAGCTACGAACATCAGGGGTTATCAGGGCAGGTGGGTTGTGAGGTATATCAAGTGGGGGGGGCATGTAATCCTCCTGTTGATTTAAAGGATTTGTTATGCGTGCTTTGTAGCTGCAAAACCCAGTTACCTCTTTCCCGTATCCGTGAAAGGTACGTGCCGCATTTGTTTTTTGACACATCCCATCAGACGACGATACCCGCCATTCGCCACCACGTGACGGTGACGTCACCACGGCGTCTGTGCCAGGCTAGGTGCACTTTGAGGCCACGTGAAGTATCGAAGGCTCGCCCGCTGATAGGAGGGCTCGGGACAGACCCAGCAGGTGCCATGGGTCGACTGACCGAGATGACCGGTAGATGCACCACCAGCTGTACCCTCCTACTGTGCCAGGCTAGGTGCAGGAGATATCGGGACAGACCCAGCGGGTGCCATGGGTTGGCTGACCGAGATGACCGGTAGATGCACCACCAGCTGTACCCCTTTATTGTGCCAGGCTAGGTGCAGGAGGTCTCGGGACAGACCCAGCGGTTGCCATGGGTTGGCTGACTGAGATGACTGGTAGATGCACCACCAGCTGTACCCTCCTACTGTGCCAGGCTAGGTGCAGGAGATATCGGGACAGACCCAGCAGGTGCCATGGGTTGGCCGACTGAGATGACCGGCTGATGCACCACCAGCTGTACCCCCCTACTGTGCCAGGCTAGGTGCAGGAGATATCGGGACAGACCCAGCAGGTGCCATGGGTTGGCTGACTGAGGTGACCGGCTGATGCACCACCAGCTGTACCCCCCTACTGTGCCAGGCTAGGTGCAGGAGATCTCGGGACAGACCCAGCAGGTGCCATGGGTTGGCTGACTGAGATGACCGGCTGATGCACCACCAGCTGTACCCCCCTACTGTGCCAGGCTAGGTGCAGGAGATCTCGGGACAGACCCAGCAGGTGCCATGGGTTGGCTGACTGAGATGACCGGTAGATGCACCACCAGCTGTACCCCCCTACTGTGCCAGGCTAGGTGCAGGAGATCTCGGGACAGACCCAGCAGGTGCCACGGGTTGGCTGACTGAGATGACCGGTAGATGCACCACCAGCTGTACCCCCCTACTGTGCCAGGCTAGGTGCAGGAGATCTCGGGACAGACCCAGCAGGTGCCATGGGTTGGCTGACTGAGATGACAGGTAGATACATCACCAGCTGTACCCCCCTACTGTGCCAGGCTAGGTGCAGGAGATCTCGGGACAGACCCAGCAGGTGCCACGGGTTGGCTGACTGAGATGACCGGTAGATGCACCACCAGCTGTACCCCTCTATTGTGCCAGGCTAGGTGCAGGAGGTCTCGGGACAGACCCAGCGGGTGCCATGGGTTGGCTGACTGAGATGACCGGTAGATGCACCACCAGCTGTACCCCTCACTGTGCCAGGCTAGGTGCAGGAGGTCTCGGGACAGACCCAGCGGGTGCCATGGGTTGGCCGACTGAGATGACCGGCTGATGCACCACCACATGTGCCCCCCTACTGTGCCAACCCGCTGCGCTTTATCCGCCCGGCGCTCCACTCGTTGATTTGAGCGTCGCTCCTCTGCCTCCAACTGGCCCGGTAGCATCAGCGGCGTCCTTCACGAGCCTCCTCCTCCACAGAGGCCACACACACAGCGGCATTGGTCCAAGACAAGCAAGCCTTTTGGTGTCTCATCAGCAGTGCCAAGGGCTCGCTTGAACAACACTCGGCGCGTACAAAAGACAAACGATCCCCAACCCCCTCCCCCCCCCACCCACCGCAGCCTTCACAGAACTGTCGGGGCAAGTGCTGTTAGCGAGTAGCAGCGGCATCTACGAAGGGGGTGGGTGGCCAGCACGCCACGCCCGGCCGCCTTTGTCTCCCCAGTGGCGATGTTTACACACCGCAACATGTATCCATTTGAGGCCGAGTCGACCTAGGTGGGGGGGGGTGCCAGGACCGGCTCGGATAATCGTCGCCGGCGTTGGCCGGGAGCGGGAATCGAACTCCGGCACTGTGTCGCGTGGCTGCCTACCAACCACGCCCGGCCGTCTTTGTCTTCCCGAGCGTAAGTTGCGCCGATCGCCGCTCTCCGCGCACACTGCGTAGCGCAACGTCAAATCTGCGGTCGACACTCGCATCCCTGTCAACCCCTACCTTTTACCAGACCCATTCAGGACATTAGTCCACCCCGTGCCCCTTATGAATCTCAACGTTCATCCTCCTGTACACCAGGCGAGGTAGTTAACATCTCATAGCCACCGTGATGATGAGAGAGAGAGAGACACGCAGACTCCAAATATACAGCAGCAGCAGGCGTCAGGGTCAGGATCGAACCCACGACCTCCTGTACACCGGGCGAGGTAGTCAACATCTCATAGCCACCGTGATGATGATGAGAGAGAGAGACACGCCGACTCCAAATATACAGCAGCAGGCGTCAGGGTCGGGAACGAACCCACGACTTCCTGCATAACAGGCGAGGTAGTTAACATCTCATAGCCACCGTGATGATGATGATGATGAGAGAGAGAGACACGCAAACTCCAAATATACAGCAGCAGCAGGCGTCAGGGTCAGGATCGAACCCACGACCTCCTGGGTGGGGTGGGGTGGGTGGGGGGGTGGGTGGGGGGGTAGGTGGGTGGGTGGGTGGATTGGTGGGGGGGTAGGTGGGGGGGTGGGTGGGAATCTCGCACCGGGACGCCTTCGCAGACACCCCGAAGTCCTCCTCGAAGTCCTCCCCGAGGCGCGAGTCGGCCCTGCAACGTCGTTGCAGCTGCTGCCCGCGGTTTAAAACGCGAACGGATTAGAATGTTACGTTTCAGCGGGCAATTCACGTTGAAGGAATCGTTGTTGCCTTACGTTGCGCGTGAGTAGCCTCCTAGGCCGTGACCGCAGCGGTGAGGTATGGCCAACGTGCACGAACATGTTGTGGAGTCCGTGACACGCCACGCGACAACACGCAAACCCGAGTGCAGGCAACGCGCGCGCACACGCAATAACACACTCATATACACAACACACACTCATATACACATTGATACAACACTCATATACACATTGATACAACACTCATATACACATTGATACAACACTCATATACATAACACACACACACAGTCATATACACATTGATACAACACTCATATACACATTGATACAACACTCATATACATAACACACACACACAGTCATATACACATTGATACAACACTCATATACATAACACACACACAGTCATATACACATTGATACAACACTTATATACATAACACACACACAGTCATATACACAACACACACACAGTCATATACACATTGATACAACACTCATATACACATTGATACAACACTCATATACGCATTGATACAACACTCATATACACATTGATACAACACTCATATACACATTGATACAACACTTATATACACATTGATACAACACTCATATACACAACACACACACAGTCATATACACATTGATACAACACTCATATACACATTGATACAACACTCATATACACATTGATACAACACTCATATACACAACACACACACAGTCATATACACATTGATACAACACTCATATACACAACACACACACAGTCATATACACATTGATACAACACTCATATACACATTGATACAACACTCATATACACATTGATACAACACTCATATACACAACACACACACTCATATACACAACACACACACTCATATACACAACACACACACAGTCATATACACAACACACACACACAGTCATATACACAACACACACACACTCATATACACAACACACACACACTCATATACACAACACACACACACACTCATATACACAACACACACACACTCATATACACAACACACACACACTCATATACACAACACACACACACTCATATACACAACACACACACACTCATATACACAACACACACACACTCATATACACAACACACACACTCACTCATATACACAACACACACACTCATATACACAACACACGCACTCATATACACAACACACGCACTCATATACACAACACAAACTCATATACACAACACACACACTCATATACACAACACACACACTTATATACACAACACACACTCACTCATGTACACAACACACACAGTCATACACAACAACAACCGCCATTCGCCACTAAGTGGCGGTGACGTCACCACGACGCTTGTGCCAGGCCATGTGCACCTTGAGGCCACGTGAAGTGTCGAACGGCCGCTGGCAGGAGGTCACGAGACAGACCCAGGTGCCACGGGTCGACTGACTGAGATGAGTGGCTGATGCACCACCTGTGCCCCCTGCTGTGCCAACGTGCTGTGCTTTAGCCACCCGGCGCTCCGCTCATTGTTGTGAGCGTCGCTCCTCCGCCCTCCGTTGTTGTTGGGAGGGCGACTGCCTCCAACTGCCCAGTAGCGTCCTTCACGAGCCTCCTACACAGAGGCCGATCTTGACACCGCTGGTACCAGCCATCGGCAAGTCCACTCAGCTCCACGTCCTCCTGTACCACATCACTCCATCTCTTCTCTAGCCTGTGCCGCGCCCGTTTCGCCCCCTCTATCCGGCCAAACAAAAGCTGTTTAGGCATGCGGCGATTGGGCATGCGGCCAACGCAGCCTTGCCTGCCGGAGGAGCTCACCGATGGGACTTTGTCCAGATCTCTGAAGGATTTGTGAGCTCACACAATCCAGCCTGGTTAAACCCAGGATGGATCGTAGGCAGGCCAGCCTGAATGTTTCTAACCGGCGAAGATGTTCCATTCGGGGGGTCCACATTTCGTAAGCGTAGAGAAAGGAGGGAATGACTGTGGCCGAGAAGACCTGAAGCTTAGTGCGGAGCGACAGACCAGGTAGCTTCCACACAGCGTTACGCAACCGATGAAAAGGAAATGCCGCTCGACTGATTCGGAGTGAGACCTCTGCTGTCAAATCGGAGCCGGTCATGAGTACACTGCCCAGGTATGGGAAACTCTCCACTCTCTCCACAATTGCCCCATCACCGATTGGGCGTTGTGGGGGTGGAGTGTCCGATGGTAAAAAAAATACCCAGGCAGGTGCTTAGTCCATTGGTGGGGCTGATGGTAAGGCCCCACCACTTAGTGGCAAGCTCCAGGTTCAGCAGCAGCACCTCCAACTCCTCCTCTGCATGAGCAGCTATTACCAAATCATCGGCATACATAACGTGGTTGAGCAATAGGGAGCCATCCCTTGACCGCACCCGGGCATCGATCAGCCTCCCGTTGTATCTGTACAAGATAGAGATTCCTCCGGTACAGCCATCAAAGGCTTCACGAACTATGTGGTCGAAATATATGTTAAATAATGTGGGAGCCAGAGGACATCCCTGTCGCTCCCCAAGGTGAACAGGGAATGGCTCCGACTCATGGCCACGTAGTTTTACCCGCGCCCGCCCACCATCATGAAGGTCCTTAATGATCGTGAGCAGCGGGTCAGGGACTCCGAAAGCACGAAGAACAACCCAGAGCTCAGGCCTACTGATGGTATCATAGGCCTTGATGCATATACACAACACACACTAAAAGTTACGTTAACACATACAACACAAACACTCATACACAACACACTCAAAGTTACGTTAACAGACATCACAAACACACTCATACACAACACACACTCAAAGTTACATTAACACATACATCGCAAACACACTCATACATAACACACACACTCAAAGTAACGTTAACACATACATCACAAACACACTCATACACAACACTCTCAAAGTAACGTTAACACATACATCACAAACACACTCATACACAACACACACTCAAAGTTACATTAACGCAACACAAACACTCATACACAACACACACACAATCAAAGTTACATTAACACATACATCACAAACACACTCATACACAACACACACACACACTCAAAGTTACATTAACGCAACACAAACACACTCATACACAACACACACACACACTCAAAGTAACGTTAACACATACATCACAAACACACTCATACACAACACACTCAAAGTAACGTTAACACATACATCACAAACACACACACTCAAATTAACGTTAACACATACAACACAAACACACTCATACACAACACACACACTCAAAGTTACATTAACACATACAACACAAACACACTCATACACAACACACACACTCAAAGTAACGTTAACACATACAACACAAACACTCATACACAACACACACACTCAAAGTAACGTTAACACATACAACACAAACACACTCATACACAACACACTCAAAGTAACGTTAACACATACATCACAAACACACTCATACACAACACACACTCAAATTAACGTTAACACATACATCACAAACACTCATACACAACACACACTCAAAGCTCCGTTAACACATACAACACAAACACACTCATACACAACACACACTCAAAGTTACGTTAACACATACAACACAAACACACTCATACACAACACTCTCAAAGTAACGTTAACACATACATCACAAACACACTCATACACAACACACACTCAAAGTTACATTAACGCAACACAAACACTCATACACAACACACACACAATCAAAGTTACATTAACACATACATCACAAACACACTCATACACAACACACACACACACACTCAAAGTTACATTAACACATACATCACAAACACACTCATACACAACACACACGCTCAAAGTAACGTTAACACATACATCACAAACACACTCATACACAACACTCTCAAAGTAACGTTAACACATACATCACAAACACACTCATACACAACACACACAAAGTAACGTTAACACATACATCACAAACACACTCATACACAACACACACTCCAAGTTACATTAACACATACAACACAAACACACTCATACACAACACACACTCAAAGTTACGTTAACACATACAACACAAACACACTCATACACAACACACACTCAAAGTTACATTAACGCAACACAAACACACTCATACACAACACACACATAATCAAAGTTACATTAACACATACATCACAAACACACTCATACACAACACACACACACTCAAAGTAACGTTAACACATACATCACAAACACACTCATACACAACACACACACTCAAAGTAACGTTAACACATACAACACAAACACACTCATACACAACATACACTCAAAGTTACATTAACACATACAACACAAACACACTGATACACAACACACACTCAAAGTTACATTAACACATACAACACAAACACACTCATACACAACACACACACGCAGTTACATTAACACATACAACACAAACACACTGATACACAACACACACTCAAAGTTACATTAACACATACAACACAAACACACTCATACACAACACACACACTCAGTTACATTAACACATACAACACAAACACACTCATACACAACACACACTCAAAGTTACATTAACACATACATCACAAACACACTCATACACAACACGCTCAAAGTAACGTTAACACATACATCACAAACACTCATACACAACACACACTCAAAGTTACATTAACACATACAACACAAACACACTCATACACAACACACACTCAAAGTTACATTAACACATACAACACAAACACACTCATACACAACACACACACTCAAAGTTACGTTAACACATACAACACAAACACACTCATACACAACACACACTCAAAGTTACATTAACGCAACACAAACACACTCATACACAACACACACATAATCAAAGTAACGTTAACACATACATCACAAACACACTCATACACAACACACACACTCAAAGTAATGTTAACACATACATCACAAACACACTCATACACAACACACTCAAAGTAACGTTAACACATACAACACAAACACACTGATACACAACACACACTCAAAGTTACATTAACACATACAACACAAACACACTCATACACAACACACACACTCAGTTACATTAACACATACAACACAAACACTCATACACAACACACACTCAAAGTTACATTAACACATACATCACAAACACTCATACACAACACGCTCAAAGTAACGTTAACACATACATCACAAACACACTCATACACAACACTCTCAAAGTAACGTTAACACATACATCACAAACACACTCATACACAACACTCTCAAAGTAACGTTAACACATACATCACAAACACTCATACACAACACACACTCAAAGTTACATTAACACATACAACACAAACACACTCATACACAACACACACACTCAAAGTAACGTTAACACATACAACACAAACACACCGATACAAAACACACACTCAAAGTTACATTAACACATACAACACAAACACACTCATACACAACACACACACTCAAAGTAACGTTAACACATACAACACAAACACACTCATACACAACATACACTCAAAGTTACATTAACACATACAACACAAACACACTCATACACAACACACACACTCAAAGTAACGTTAACACATACAACACAGACTCACACACACACACAACTGCACACTCTAATACACAGCGACAACTCACAAACACCCGCGCAACAACTTTAACACAACTTGAACACAAACACAGACGCGCGCACGCAACACACAATCGCAACTCTAAACAATCACAACGCTACACAATCACAACACAATCACAACACAATCACAACGCAACACAATCACAACGCTACACAATCACAACGCTACACAATCACAACACAATCACAACACAATCACAACGCTACACAATCACAACACAATCACAACGCTACACAATCACAACGCTACACAATCACAACACAATCACAACGCTACACAATCACAACACAACCACAACGCTACACAATCACAACGCTACACAATCACAACACAATCACAACGCTACACAATCACAACACAACCACAACGCTACACAATCACAACACAACCACAGCGCTACACAATCACAACACAACCACAGCGCTACACAATCACAACACAATCACAACGCTACACAATCACAACGCTACACAATCACAACACAATCACAACGCTACACAATCACAACACAATCACATCACAACACAACCACAACGCTACACAATCACAACACAATCACGATCGCGACGTCACCCACCTGATGGAGGCGAGCGGAGCGGATCCAACCTCGCGCGCAGAAACCGGCCGAAAGCGACGAGAAATCCGAAGAGCTATCAAGCACTTTGGGGGGGGGGGTTTATTTTATTTTATTTGTCTTTAAAGGACGAAGACGATTCGATAGCCCGGTGTGGTTATGGGGGTTAGGGGCCAAGTGCTATCGGCGAGAACGCGTATTTGGAAGGGCCGGACACGGGCACTTCAGGTACTCATTTGAGGCCGAGTAGACCGAAAGGGGTAAGGGCAGCCAACCCTCCCTAGAACTCCCCTAACCGGTTCGAGAGAATCGCACCGGGATTCAGGAACGGCGGGAGCGCTAACCGCTGCGCCACCGCTCCCACCCCCCCGCGCGCGCGCACGGCTCCTGGGGCGCTACAGAGACAAAGGTCCCCCGTGTAGGCTGTAACAGAACTGTTGGAGGGGGCAAGTGCTGTTTAGTTGGCCATCAGCAGCCTATGAAGTCTACCGGCACTGCGGATACACGGGAGGGTGGGTGGGTTGGCACCACCAACAACAACAACAAAAAACCCCACACGGCCTTCGCGGCCGCCTTTGTCTCTCTCTCTCTGTCTCTCTGTCTCTCTGCTACCCCATCAATCCCGCACCTTGACCACCCCCTCCCCCAGCGGCAGACGAAACTTTCCGACAAGTTTGAGAGAGGAAGAAACTAAAAACCCACAAAACCCTCTGCCTCCTCATCCTCATCCTCCTCCTGTAACATCAGTCCTGCGAGTCGTCGCCACTTTACCGGCTCCGTGCCGACGTCACCGTCCAGTTGATTGGAAACGGAAGCGGAAGCGATGACGGCCGAGATCAAGGTGGGGGGTGGGGCGCGAGAGATCAAGGGGGGGGGGGGCGCGCGAGATCAAGGGGGGGGCGCGAGATCAAGGGGGGGGCGCGAGATCAAGGGGGGGGGGGGCGCGCGAGATCAAGGGGGGGGGGGCGTGGCACTACACGGGGGTGTGGGTGGGGCAGCAACCCACGCCCGGTCGCCTTTGTCTCTCCTTCCCCCCCACCCCCAGTGGCGATGTTTTAACTGCACACCGCCACCAGCTACTCATCATTTGAGGCTGAGTGGACCTAGGGCAGGGGCCCACGACCGGCTCAGATAATCCGTCACCGGTGTTGGCCGTGAGCGGGTTCGTAGCGCTAACCGCTGCGCCACCGCTCCCCCACGAGAATTCGCACCTGACACAGACAAAGGTGCCCCGTGTAGCCTCGACATGCCGCTGTAGGGGGTGTGTGGGAGCAAGTGCTTTGTTCGCGAGCGGAAACCGCGGCACTTGCACACACGAGGGTTGGGGTGGGCCAGCAACCCACGCAAGGCCGCCTTTGTCTCCCCCCCCCACTCAACCCCTCCCAGCTACTCATTTGAGGCCGAGTCGACCTAGGGGAAAGCGCTAACCGTGTCACCTGTCCGCTCAGTCACTGCTGCCGACACCACGTGTGTGTGTGTGTGTCGTCTGTGCCACGTCTACCGACGGGGGTCATTCCGATACGTGCAGGTCTTTGTTGGTTTGTTTTTGTTTAACAACTTAAAAAAAATAAAGAATATTCTCAAAAGACAAAGATGTCACCCGTATAGCCTGCGACAGACTGTCGGGGCAAGTGCTGCGGTGACGATGTCAACTACCTCGCCTGGTGTACAGGAGGTCGTGGGTTCGATCCCGACACTGATATCTGCTGCTTTATATTTGGAGTTTGCGTGTTTCTCTCTCTCATCATCATCATCATCACGGTGGCTAGATGTTAACTACCTCGCGTGGTGTACAGGAGGTCGTGGGTTCGATCCCGACCCTGATGCCTGCCGCTGTATATTTGGAGTTTGCGTGTCTCTCTCTCATCATCATCACGGTGGCTAGGAGATGTTAACTACCTCGCCTGGTGTACAGGAGGTCGTGGGTTCGATCCCGACACTGACAATGCCTGCTGCTGTATATTTGGAGTTTGCGTGTCACTCTCTCTCATCATCATCTTCACTGTGGCTAGGAGATGTTAACTACCTCGCCTGGTGTACAGGAGGTCGTGGGTTCGATCCCGACCCTGATGCCTGCCGCTGTATATTTGGAGTTTGCGTGTCTCTCTCATCATCATCACGGTGGCTAGGAGATGTTGACTACCTCGCCTGGTGTGCAGGAGGTTCGTGGGTGCGATCCCGACCCTGATACCTGCTGTATATTTGGAGTTTGCGTGTCTCTCTCATCATCATCACGGTGGCTAGGAGATGTTAACTACCTCGCCTGGTGTACAGGAGGTCGTGGGTTCGATCCCGACCCTGACGCCTGCTGCTGCTGTATATTTGGAGTTTGCGCGTCTCTCTCTCATCATCACGGCAGCGATCCTCCAGACCTGGGTGAGATTCTAGGATGGGGTGACATCATCAGCAGCGACCCTCTAGACCTGAGTGAGATTCTAGGATGGGTTCACAGCAGCAGCAGCAGCAGCAGCGATCCTCCAGACCTGAGTGAGATTCTAGGATGGGTCCATAGCAGCAGCAGCGATCCTCCAGACCTGAGTGAGATTCTAGGATGGGTTCACAGCAGCAGCAGCAGCAGCAGCGATCCTCTAGACCTGAGTGAGATTCTAGGATGGGTTCACAGCAGCAGCAGCAGCAGCAGCGATCCTCTAGACCTGAGTGAGATTCTAGGATGGGTTCACAGCAGCAGCAGCAGCAGCGATCCTCTAGACCTGAGTGAGATTCTAGGATGGGTTCACAGCAGCAGCAGCAGCGATCCTCTAGACCTGAGTGAGATTCTAGGATGGGTTCACAGCAGCAGAAGCAGCAGCAGCGATCCTCTAGACCTGAGTGAGATTCTAGGATGGGGTGACATCATCAGTAGCAACCCTCTATACCTGAGTGAGATTCTAGGATGGGGTGACATCATCAGCAGCGATCCTCTAGACCTGAGTGAGATTCTAGGATGAGTTCACAGCAGCAGCAGCAGCAGCGATCCTCCAGACCTGAGTGAGATTCTAGGATGGGTTCACAGCAGCAGCAGCAGCAGCAGCGATCCTCTAGACCTGAGTGAGATTCTAGGATGGGTTCACAGCAGCAGCAGCAGCAGCAGCGATCCTCTAGACCTGAGTGAGATTCTAGGATGGTTTCACAGCAGCAGCAGCAGCGATCCTCTAGACCTGAGTGAGATTCTAGGATGGGTTCACAGCAGCAGCAGCAGCAGCAGCGATCCTCTAGACCTGAGTGAGATTCTAGGATGGGTTCACAGCAGCAGCAGCAGCAGCAGCGATCCTCTAGACCTGAGTGAGATTCTAGGATGGGTTCACAGCAGCAGAAGCAGCAGCAGCGATCCTCTAGACCTGAGTGAGATTCTAGGATGGGGTGACATCATCAGTAGCAACCCTCTATACCTGAGTGAGATTCTAGGATGGGGTGACATCATCAGCAGCGATCCTCTAGACCTGAGTGAGATTCTAGCATGGGTTCACAGCAGCAGCAGCAGCAGCAGCGATCCTCCAGACCTGAGTGAGATTCTAGGATGGGTTCACAGCAGCAGCAGCAGCAGCGATCCTCTAGACCTGGGTGAGATTCTAGGATGGGTTCACAGCAGCAGCAGCAGCAGCGATCCTCTAGACCTGAGTGAGATTCTAGGATGGGTTCACAGCAGCAGCAGCAGCAGCAGCGATCCTCCAGACCTGGGTGAGATTCTAGGATGGGGTGACATCATCAGCAGCGACCCTCTAGACCTGAGTGAGATTCTAGGATGGGTTCACAGCAGCAGAAGCAGCAGCAGCGATCCTCCAGACCTGAGTGAGATTCTAGGATGGGTTCACAGCAGCAGCAGCAGCAGCGATCCTCTAGACCTGAGTGAGATTCTAGGATGGGTTCACAGCAGCAGCAGCAGCGATCCTCTAGACCTGAGTGAGATTCTAGGATGGGTTCACAGCAGCAGCAGCAGCAGCAGCAGCGATCCTCTAGACCTGAGTGAGATTCTAGGATGGGTTCACAGCAGCAGCAGCAGCGATCCTCTAGACCTGAGTGAGATTCTAGGATGGGTTCACAGCAGCAGCAGCAGCAGCGATCCTCCAGACCTGAGTGAGATTCTAGGATGGGTTCACAGCAGCAGCAGCAGCAGCGATCCTCCAGACCTGAGTGAGATTCTAGGATGGGTTCACAGCAGCAGCAGCGATCCTCTAGACCTGAGTGAGATTCTAGGATGGGTTCACAGCAGCAGCAGCGATCCTCTAGACCTGAGTGAGATTCTAGGATGGGTTCACAGCAGCAGCAGCGATCCTCTAGACCTGAGTGAGATTCTAGGATGGGTTCACAGCAGCAGCAGCAGCGATCCTCTAGACCTGAGTGAGATTCTAGGATGGGTTCACAGCAGCAGCAGCGATCCTCTAGACCTGAGTGAGATTCTAGGATGGGTTCACAGCAGCAGCAGCAGCGATCCTCTAGACCTGAGTGAGATTCTAGGATGGGTTCACAGCAGCAGCAGCAGCGATCCTCTAGACCTGAGTGAGATTCTAGGATGGGGTGACATCATCAGCAGCGACCCTCTATACCTGAGTGAGATTCTAGGATGGGTTCACAGCAGCAGCAGCAGCAGCGATCCTCTAGACCTGAGTGAGATTCTAGGATGGGTTCACAGCAGCAGCAGCAGCAGCAGCGATCCTCTAGACCTGAGTGAGATTCTAGGATGGGTTCACAGCAGCAGCAGCAGCAGCAGCGATCCTCCAGACCTGAGTGAGATTCTAGGATGGGGTGACATCATCAGCAGCGATCCTCTAGACCTGAGTGAGATTCTAGGATGGGGTGACATCATCAGCAGCGACCCTCTAGACCTGAGTGAGATTCTAGGATGGGTTCACAGCAGCAGCAGCAGCAGCGATCCTCCAGACCTGAGTGAGATTCTAGGATGGGTTCACAGCAGCAGCAGCAGCAGCGATCCTCTAGACCTGAGTGAGATTCTAGGATGGGGTGACTGCGTGATTGGCTTCTGCTCTTGTCGACCGCCGCCCACCGCGCTCCACAACCTCTCCCTCTCCCTCTCTCTCTCGTTGAGATGATTATGAGAGGGCCTCTTCTGCCTACGAACGTTCGACTTACGGACGTTCAGAGATACGAACAAACCTGTCCGTACGTCCCGTTGGCTGTTCGGATCGAGAGTCGTAAGTTCAATCGCCGCGCAATAGATGGCGGTGGTGGCATCTACATCTGCAGAACGTGAAGAACCAGTGGCATCCACATCTGCAGAACGTGAAGAACCAATGGTATTTACATCTGCAGAACGTGAAGAACCAGTGGCATCTACATCTCTGGAACGTGAAGAACCAGTGGCATCTACATCTGCGGAACGTGAAGAACCAGTGGCATCTATATCTGCAGAATGTGAAGAACCAGTGGCATCTACATCTGCAGAACGTAAAGAACCAGTGGCATCTATATCTGCAGAATGTGAAGAACCAGTGGCATCTACATCTGCAGAACGTGAAGAACCAGTGGCATCTACATCTGCAGAACGTGAAGAACCAGTGGCATCTACATCTGCAGAACGTAAAGAACCAGTGGCATCTATATCTGCAGAATGTGAAGAACCAGTGGCATCTACATCTGCAGAACGTAAAGAACCAGTGGCATCTCCATCTGCGGAACGTGAAGAACCAGTGCCATCTACATCTGCGGAACGTGAAGAACCAGTGGCATCTTCATCTGCTGAACGTGAAGAACCAGTGGCATCTACAGAACGTAAAAAACCTGTTGAATCTACATCTGCAAAACGTAAAGAACAAGTGGCATCCACATCTGCAGAACATGAATAACCAGTGGCATCTACGTCTGTAGAACGTGAAGAACCAGTGGCATCTACATCTGCAGAACATGAAGAACCAGTGGCATCTACATCTGCAGAACGTGAAGAACCAGTGGCATCTCTATCTGCAGAACGTGAAGAACCAGTGGCATCTATATCAACAGAACGTGAAGAACCAGTGGCAGATACATCTGCAGAACGTGAAGAGCCGGTGGCATCTACATTTACAGAACGTGAAGAACCAGTGGCATCTAAATCAGCAGAACGTGAAGAACCAGTGGCAGATACATCTGCAGAACGTGAAGAGCCGGTGGCATCTCCATCTGCAGAAGGTGAAGAACCAGTGGCATCTACATCTGCAGAAGGTGAAGAACCAGTGGCATCTACATCTGCGGAATGTGAGGAACCAGTGGCATCTACATCTACAGAACTTAAAGAACCAGTGGCATCTACATCTGCAGAATGTGAAGAACCAGTGGCATCTACATCTGCAGAACGTAAAGAACCAGTGGCATTTACATCTGCAGAATGTGAAGAACCATTGGCATCTACATCTGCAGAACGTGAATAACCAGTGGCATCTACTTCTGCAGAACGTGAAAAACCAGTGGCATCTCCATCTGCAGAACGTGAAGAACCAGTGGCATCTACATCTACAGAACGTGAAGAGCCGGTGGCATCTAGATCTGCAGAACGTGAAGAACCGGTGGCATCTACATCTGCAGAACGTGAAGAACCAGTGGCATCTACATCTACAGAACGTGAAGAGCCGGTGGCATCTAGATCTGCAGAACGTGAAGAACCAGTGGCATCTGCATCTGCAGAACGTGAAGAACCAGTGGCATCTACATCTGCAGAACGTGAAGAACCAGTGGCAGATACATCTGCAGAATGTGAAGAACCGGTGGCATCTACATCTGCAGAACGTGAAGAACCAGTGGCATCTACATCTGCAGAACGTGAAGAACCAGTGGCATCTATATCTGCAGAATGTGAAGAACCAGTGGCATCTACATCTGCAGAACGTAAAGAACCAGTGGCATCTCCATCTGCAGAACGTGAAGAACCAGTGGCATCTACATCTGCAGAACGTGAAGAACCAGTGGCATCTACAGAACGTAAAGAACCAGTTGAATCTACATCTGCAAAACGTAAAGAACAAGTGGCATCTACATCTGCAGAACGTGAATAACCAGTGGCATCTACGTCTGTAGAACGTGAAGAACCAGTGGCATCTACATCTGCAGAACATGAAGAACCAGTGGCATCTACATCTGCAGAACGTGAAGAACCAGTGGCATCTCTATCTGCAGAACGTGAAGAACCAGTGGCATCTACATCAACAGAACGTGAATAACCAGTGGCAGATACATCTGCAGAACGTGAAGAGCCGGTGGCATCTACATTTACAGAACGTGAAGAACCAGTGGCATCTACATCAGCAGAACGTGAAGAACCAGTGGCAGATACATCTGCAGAACGTGAAGAGCCGGTGGCATCTCCATCTGCAGAAGGTGAAGAACCAGTGGCATCTACATCTGCAGAACGTGAAGAACCAGTGGCATCTACATCTACAGAACGTGAAGAACCAGTGGCATCTACATCTGCGGAATGTGACGAACCAGTGGCATCTACATCTACAGAACTTAAAGAACCAGTGGCATCTACATCTGCAGAATGTGAAGAACCAGTGGCATCTACATCGGCAGAACGTAAAGAACCAGTGGCATTTACATCTGCAGAATGTGAAGAACCATTGGCATCTACATCTGCAGAACGTGAAGAACCAGTGGCATCTACATCTGCAAAACGTGAAGAACCAGTGGCATCTCCATCTGCAGAACGTGAAGAACCAGTGGCATCTACATCTACAGAACGTGAAGAGCCGGTGGTATCTAGATCTGCAGAACGTGAAGAACCGGTGGCATCTACATCCGCAGAACGTGAAGAGCCGGTGGCATCTAGATCTGCAGAACGTGAAGAACCAGTGGCATCTAGATCTGCAGAATGTGAAGAACCGGTGGCATCTACATCTGCAGAACGTGAAGAACCAGTGGCATCTACATCTACAGAACGTGAAGAGCCGGTGGCATCTAGATCTGCAGAACGTGAAGAACCAGTGGCATCTGCATCTGCAGAACGTGAAGAACCAGTGGCATCTACATCTGCAGAACGTGAAGAACCAGTGGCAGATACATCTGTAGAATGTGAAGAACCGGTGGCATCTACATCTACAGAACGTGAAGAACCAGTGGCATTGACATCTGCAGAACGTGAAGAACCAGTGGCATCTACATCTACAGAACGTGAAGAGCCGGTGGCATCTAGATCTGCAGAACGTGAAGAACCAGTGGCATCTAGATCTGCAGAACGTGAAGAACCAGTGGCATCTAGATCTGCAGAACGTGAAAAACCAGTGACATCTACGTCTACAAGAGATTATACAACTTTTAAAGCCATTCCCTGTGTTCAGTGTACATGTCGTACGTGTTTGGAATCGGCGGGAGTAAAGTTGGGGCTTGCGAACAAAATCGACTTCTGAACAGAGCTCTGGAACCTAACTCGTTCGTAACTAGAGGACTCCCCGTATTGATTACGAGCAGGAACCCGCGGAACTTCGGTTGTAAAAGGATGGCGAATGCGTACTTTATAGCATCACTCCCCCCTCTCCCGCACCCCACCAATGTCACGTGACGCAACCCGCCCCCCTTCCACGTGCGTGCGTTGAGTCTATGGGCAGTGTTGAGTCTATGGGCAGTGTTGAGTCTGTGGGCAGTGTTGAGTCTATGGGCAGTGTTGAGTCTATGGTGCAGTGTTGAGTCTATGGTGCAGTGTTGAGTCTATGGTGCAGTGTTGAGTATATTGGCAGTGTTGAGTCTATGGTGCAGTGTTGAGTCTATGGGCAGTGTTGAATCTATGAGCAGTGTTGAGTCCAGTGTTGAGTCTATGGGCAGTGCTGAGTCTACAGTGAGGGAAAAACGTATTTGATCCCCTGCTGATTTTGTACGTTTGCCCACTGACAAAGAAATGATCGGTCTATAATTTTAATGGTAGGTTTATTTGAACAGTGAGAGACAGAATAACAACAACAAAATCCAGAAAAACGCATGTCAAAAATGTTATAAATTGATTTGTATTTTAATGAGGGAAATAAGTATTTGACCCCCTCTCAATCAGAAAGATTTCTGGCTCCCAGGTGTCTTTTATACAGGTAACGAGCTGAGATTAGGAGCACACTCTTAAAGGGAGTGCTCCTAATCTCAGCTTGTTACCTGTATAAAAGACACCTGTCCACAGAAGCAATCAATCAGATTCCAAACTCTCCACCATGGCCAAGACCAAAGAGCTCTCCAAGGATGTCAGGGACAAGATTGTAGACCTACACAAGGCTGGAATGGGCTACAAGACCATTGCCAAGCAGCTTGGTGAGAAGGTGACAACAGTTGGTGCGATTATTCGCAAATGGAAGAAACACAAAACTGTCAATCTCCCTCGCCCTGGGGCTCCATGCAAGATCTCACCTCGTGGAGTTGCAATGATCATGAGAACGGTGAGGAATCAGCCCAGAACTACACGGGAGGATCTTGTTAATGATTTCAAGGCAGCTTGGGACCATAGTCACCAAGAAAATAATTGGTAACACACGCCGTGAAGGACTGAAATCCTGCAGCGCCCGCAAGTACCCCCTGCTCAAGAAAGCACATATACATGCCCGTCTGAAGTTTGCCAATGAACATCTGAATGATTCAGAGACAACTGGGTGAAAGTGTTGTGGTCAGATGAGACCAAAATGGAGCTCTTTGGCATCAACTCAACTGGCCGTGTTTGGGGGTGGAGGAATGTTTCCTATGACCCTAAGAACACCATCCCCACCGTCAAACATGGAGGTGGAAACATTATTCTTTGGGGGGGTGTTTCTGCTAAGGGGACAGGACAACTTCACCGCATCAAAGGGACGATGGACGGGGCCATGTACCGTCAAATATTGGGTGAGAACCTCCTTCCCTCAGCCGGGGCATTGAAAATGGGTCGTGGATGGGTATTCCAGCATAATGACCCAAAACACACGGCCAAGGCAACAAAGGATTGGCTCAAGAAGAAGCACATTAAGGTCCTGGAGTGGTCTAGCCAGTCTCCAGACCTGAAGGTTCGAGTTGCCAAACGTCAGCCTCGAAACCTTAATGACCTGGAGAAGATCTGCAAAGAGGAGTGGGACAAAATCCCTCCTGAGATGTGTGCAAACCTGGTGGCAAACTACAAGAAACGTCTGACCTCTGTGATTGCCAACAAGGGTTTTTCCACCAAGTACTAAGTCATGTTTTGCAGAGGGGTCAAATACTTATTTCCCTCATTAAAATGCAAATCAATTTATAACATTTTTTACATGCGTTTTTCTGGATTTTTATGTTGTTATTCTGTCTCTCACTGCTCAAATAAACCTACCATTAAAATTATAAATTGATCATTTCTTTGTCAGTGGGCAAACGTACAAAATCAGCAGGGGATCAAATACTTTTTCCCTCACTGTATGGGCAGTGTTGAGTCTATGGGCAATGTTGAGTCTGTGGGCAGTATTGAGTCTATGGGCAGTGCTGAGTCTATGGTGCAGTGTTGAGTCTATGGTGCAGTGTTGAGTCTATGGACAGTGTTGAGTCTATGGGTAGTGTTGAGTCTATTGTACAGTGTTGAGTCTATGGTGCAGTGTTAGTCTATGGGCAGTGTTGAATCTATGGTGCAGTGTTGAGTCTATGGTGCAGTGATGAGTCTATGGGCAGTGTTGAGTCTATGGGTAGTGTTGAGTATATGGGCAGTGTTGAGTCTATAGGCAGTGTTGAGTCTATGGTGCAGTGTTGAGTCTATGGTGCAGTGTTAGTCTATGGGCAGTGTTGAATCTATGGTGCAGTGTTGAGTCTATGGACAGTGTTGAGTCTATGGGCAGTGTTAGTCTATGGGCGGTGTTGAGTCTATGAGTGGTGTTGAGTCTATGGGTAGTGTTGAGTCTATGGGCAGTGTTGAGTCTATGGGCAGTGTTGAGTCTATAGGCAGTGTTAGTCTATGGGCAGTGTTAGTCTATGGGCAGTGTTGAATCTATGGGCAGTGTTGAGTCTATGGGCAGTGTTGAGTCTATGGGCAGTGTTGAGTCTATGGGCAGTGTTGAGTCTATGGTGCAGTGTTGAGTCTATGGTGCAGTGTTGAGTCTATGGACAGTTTTGAGTCTATGGGCAGTGTTAGTCTATGGGCAGTGTTGAATCTATGGGCGGTGTTGAGTCTATGGGCGGTGTTGAGTCTATGGGCAGTGTTGAGTCTATGGGCAGTGTTGAGTCTATGGGTAGTGTTGAGTATATGGGCAGTGTTGAGTCTATAGGCAATGTTGAGTCTATGGTGCAGTGTTGAGTCTATGGTGCAGTGTTAGTCTATGGGCAGTGTTGAATCTATGGTGCAGTGTTGAGTCTATGGACAGTTGAGTCTATGGGCAGTGTTAGTCTATGGGCAGTGTTGAATCTATGGGCAGTGTTGAGTCTATGGGCAGTGTTGAGTCTATGGGCAGTGTTGAGTCTATGGGCAGTGTTGAGTCTATGGGCAGTGTAGAGTCTATGGGCAGTGTTGAGTCTATGGGCAGTGTTGAGTCTATGGGCAGTGTTGAGTCTATGGGCAGTGTTGAGTCTATGGGCAGTGTTGAGTCTATGGGCAGTGTTAAGTCTATGGGCAGTGTGTGTGTTGAACTTCTTTCACACCGTACGTAGCCACCCGCGCTAATCGGAGGCGCGACGGGGGCGGGGGGGGGGTAAGGACAACAAACTAAAGACAACCGCTCCCGCGCATTTCGTGACGTCATCACTCCCACCGTTGTTGTCATGGAGACGCCGATGGAAACACAAATTTTGATTTTGTGGTTGATTATTTTAATCACGTTCCAGTCGGGGCACCCCACACGCGGGCGCGCGAGCACGGCAGGAAAGAGGAGGAGGAGGTGACGGGCGGGCGGCACGGGAACGTGCGTCTGCGCGTGGCTACTAACGTCCGTTACAAAAATAAAGTTCGTCGGGATACGGGGCGAGAGGCGCCGATGCTCGCTCGCGTCCAGACCTCCTCCTCCTCCCTCCTCCTCCTCCCTCGTCGTCGTCGTCGCCCTGCGTGCGTGCGTGGTGCATGTGTGGTGCGTGTGTGGTGCGTGTGTATGTGTGGTGCGTGTGTGGTGCATGTGTGTGTGTGCGTGGTGCGTGTGTGTGTGTGGTGCGTGTGTGTGTGTGCGTGGTGCATGTGTGGTGCGTGTGGTGCGTGTGTGTGTGTGCGTGGTGCATGTGTGGTGCGCGTGTGTGTGCGTGCGTGGTGCGTGTGCGTGGTGCATGTGTGGTGCATGTGTGTGTGCGTGTGTGTGTGCGTGGTGCATGTGTGGTGCGTGTGTGGTGCATGTGTGGTGCATGTGTGTGTGTGCGTGGTGCATGTGTGTGTGGTGCATGTGTGGTGCGTGTGTGGTGCATGTGTGGTGCATGTGTGTGTGTGTGTGGTGCATGTGTGTGTGCGTGTGTATGTGTGTGCGTGTGTGTGTGGTGCATGTGTGTGTGTGTGTGGTGCATGTGTGTGTGCGTGTGTATGTGTGTGTGCGTGTGTGTGTGTGTGCGTGTGTGTGTGTGTGCGTGTGTGTGTGCGCGCGTGCGGTCACATCGACAGCACCAACCGCCGAGGTCGTGACCTCGGCGGTTGTCTTCGGGATTGGCCGTCGCGGCGGTGGCGCGGCGGTGGTGCGGCGTGGGTCAAGGAAGTAGTGGGGGGGGCCGCTTTGGCAGGAGCACCCCAGCGATGATGAGGGGTGGTGGTGGTGGTGGTGGAGGTGGAGGGGACACATCTCAGACGGGGATGCGCATGGAGCCGTGTCCCAGCAGCTTCTGCAGGAGCCGGTCGACGAGCCAGGAGCAGGCGAAATCGGCCACGAGAACTTGGAAGATGGTCCACTTGAACTACGGGGTCCCGTCACGGTGGGGGCGGGAGCGGGAGGACAACACAAAGTTCGCGATTTAAAAAAAAGGTATCGGTCGTGAGGATAGGCTTTACCACTCGCTCCGCGTTAAGACGCTCCGACACCAAACGGAAACCTTTGGCAAGGCATCGCGTCCGCACGAGCCGCACGAGCGGCACTTGTGGTGAACGTGCACACAAGAAACGTGCTCGGATGATACAGAGCACCACAAGCGATCGCGCGGGTGACCGAGTGAGCTCTCGAGTGAGCCATCGTGCGAACTATCGCTCGATCAATCGTGCGAGCGATCGAGCGTACAAGTTCTCGTGCGGGTGATCGAGCGTGCGGGTGATCGTGCGAACTATCGCTCGATCAATCGTGCGAGCGATCGTGCGAGTGATCGTGCGAGCGAGTGATCGTGCGAGCGAGCGCGCGTGCGAGCGATCGTGCGTGCAAGTTCTCGTGCATGCAAGTTCTCGTGCGAGCGATTGAGCGATCGTGCGAGTGATCGAGCGTGCGAGTGATTGTGCGTGCAAGTTCTCGTGCGAGTGATCGTGCGAGCGATCGATCGTGCGTGCAAGTGATCGTGCGAGCGATTGAGCGATCGTGCGAGTGATCGTGCGTGCAAGTTCTCGTGCGAGTGATCGTGCGAGTGATCGTGCGAGTGATCGAGCGTGCGAGTGATTGTGCGTGCAAGTTCTCGTGCGAGTGATCGTGCGAGCGATCGATCGTGCGTGCAAGTGATCGTGCGAGCGATTGAGCGATCGTGCGAGTGATCGTGCGTGCAAGTTCTCGTGCGAGTGATCGTGCGAGTGATCGTGCGATTGAGCGATCGTGCGAGTGATCGAGCGTGCGAGTGATTGTGCGTGCAAGTTCTCGTGCGAGTGATCGTGCGAGTGATCGTGCGAGTGATCGATCGTGCGAGCGATCGCTCGCTCACTCGAGCGTGCGCGTGACGCCGTGAGCCCAGCGGCCACCTCCAGCACGGCGAACCTCGTAGGGGAATTCGACGATCTCAAAGTGCGCCGATAGGTCAGGCAACACGCCGGTCACGAGGCAAGCGACAGCCACTCCCGTGAGGATGATGCTCCACAGCAGCGGCCTGTTCTCCTGTAGGCTCTCCATGAACGGGTGGCCCTGCGTTGACACGACGACAACAACAACAACAACAAACAAAAGACAAAGATTCCCCATCCGCTCGTGTAGCCTTCACAGACTGTCGGGGCAAGTGCTGTTAGAGGGGGCGCCAGGGTGGCTATGAGATGTTGACTACCTCGCCTGGTGTACAGGAGGTCGTGGGTTCGATCCCGACCCTGACACCTGCTGCTGTTTATTTTGGAGTTTGCGGTGTCTCTCTCTCTCATCATCATCATCACGGTGGCTAGGAGATGTTAACTACCTCGCCTGGTGTACAGGAGGTCGTGGCTTCGATCCAGACCCTGACGCCTGCCGCTGTATATTTAGAGTTTGCGTGTCTCTCTTATCATCACGGTGGCTAGGAGATGTTAACTACCTCGCCTGGTGTGCAGGAGGTCGTGGCTTCGATCCCGATCCCGACCCCGACGCCTGCTGCTGCTGCTGTATATTTGTCGTTTGAGTCTCCCTCTCTCTCTCTCTCTCTCTCCCCGTGGCCGCGTGGATTTTTCTCCGGGCGCTCCGTTTTTTTTTTTCACGCGCGATACAATATCTGGCGACTGCGATAACATTTACCACGTGACGGCGACGACGACGATGACGACGATGACGACGAGCTGCCACGTCGATATCCACTCGTGACAGCTGGGTCGCTCCTCAAAAAAAGCTACGCGGCTCAGTGGGCCTCTTCATCATTTAGATTAAAAATTTTAGTTTAGAGCAGCGGCGGGCGGGGGAGGCGGGCAACTACGAGCGGCCGCGACCTGGCCGTCCCTCCGCGTCCCTAAGGCCGCGTTGCGCGGGGTGTCAAAGTGCGGGCGCTGCCACTCCCTCCGCGGGGAGTACACACCGTGCGAGCGGGAACACCCCCAGCCCCACCCCGCTCCCACCACGACCTGCGGTCGATCCGAGCAGGAAAAACGCTTTCCGCTTTGATATCCGGCAGTGGTCGGAGACTGAGTCCCCCCGATCAGAAATGTCAAAAGTTCAACTGCTCAGCTGGGAGTTCGACCGAGTCCATTCTCACCGTCGTCCTCAGCGACATCACGATTAGTAAAAAAAAATAAAAAAAAATTTTAGTTAACCCGGGGGAAAGCCTCAAGACTTCCTTTGCAAGAGGGTCCTGCCAACTTTTCGCAAGCAGATGCTGCTGCTTGCTGCTGCGCGATCCCAAATGAGCACCCCCGCTGGGAATATTTTCAGGAACCGTATCGGAATCCTCATCGGCCCCGGGGAGACGACAAACAGGCACGAAGCTCTTCCCTGGTTCCACGGATGTGACCGATGCCACCGGGTTGCATCGCTCGTGAAAGATGGCGGGGGGGGGGGGGGGGAAACCCGCTCGGAACAGGGGACGGAGAGAACGTACGCACGCTACACGAGTTCCCGGTCGGCAATCAAAACCCGGGATCTTTCTGCTGCCCGGCTGCCCGGCCTGCCCGGCCTGCCTGCCTGCCCGCCTCAACGTGTCGGTGGCAACGTGTCGGTCGTCGGGGCGAGGCAAAACCACGCGGATCGTCTCCCGAGACTCCCCACGGCACCACAACGCACTAACTCCTCAAGACTGGGCAACGCGGAATGTCGGCGTAGGTTGGACGGGAGACAGCCGGCGAAGGAAGGGTGGACGGACGGACACGGACGGATCGGTGCCGTCGGGGTAACCGCTACACTCTCGCCCTCTCACTCTCTCACTCTCTCACTCTCTCTCTAACCACTACACTACCACTCTCTCACTCTCTCTCTAACCACTACACTACCGCTCTCTCACTCTCACTCTCTCTCTAACCACTACACTACCGCTCTCTCTCTCTCTCTAACCACTACACTACCTCTCTCTCTCTCTAACCACTACACTACCGCTCTCTCTCTCTCTCGCTCTAACCACTACACTACCGCTCTCTCTAACCACTACACTACCGCTCTCTCTCTCTCTCGCTCTAACCACTACACTACCGCTCTCTCTAACCACTACACTACCGCTCTCTCTCTCTCTCTAACCACTACACTACCTCTCTCTCTCTCTAACCACTACACTACCGCTCTCTCTCTCTCTCACTCTCTCTCTCTAACCACTACACTACCGCTCTCTCTCTCTCTAACCACTACACTACCGCTCTCTCTCTCTAACCACTACACTACCTCTCTCTCTCTCTCTAACCACTACACTACCGCTCTCTCTCTCTCTCACTCTCTCTCTCTAACCACTACACTACCGCTCTCTCTCTCTCTCTAACCACTACACTACCGCTCTCTCTCTCTCTCGCTCTAACCACTACACTACCGCTCTCTCTAACCACTACACTACCTCTCTCTCTCTCTAACCACTACACTACCGCTCTCTCTCTCTCTCGCTCTAACCACTACACTACCGCTCTCTCTAACCACTACACTACCTCTCTCTCTCTCTAACCACTACACTACCGCTCTCTCTCTCTCTCGCTCTAACCACTACACTACCGCTCTCTCTCTCTAACCACTACACTACCGCTCTCTCTCTCTCACTCTCTCTCTCTAACCACTACACTACCGCTCTCTCTCTCTCTCACCCTCTCTCTCTAACCACTACACTACCGCTCTCTCCCTCTCTCTCTAACCACAACACTACCGCTCTCTCTCTCTCACTCTCTCTCTCTAACCACAACACTACCGCTCTCTCTCTCTCTCACTCTCTCTCTAACCACTACACTACCGCTCTCTCTCTCACTCTCTCTCTCTAACCACTACACTACCGCTCTCTCTCTCTCTCACTCTCTCTCTAACCACTACACTACCGCTCTCTCTCTCACTCTCTCTCTCTAACCACTACACTACCGCTCTCTCTCCCTCTCTCTCTCTCACTCTCTCTCTAACCACTATCGCTCTCTCTCTCTCACTCTCCCTCTCTCTCTCTCACTCTCTCTCTAACCACTATCGCTCTCTCTCTCTCGCTCTCTAACCACTACCGCGCTCTCTCTCTCCCTCTCTCTCACTCTCTCTCTAACCACTATCGCTCTCTCTCTCTCTAACCACTACACCACCGCTCTCGCTCTCTCGCTCACCCCCCCTCCCTTCCCCTCACCTTGTAGTTGATGGCAAACGTGGCCATCTGCATCGCCATAGACATGATGTAGACAGTGCTGTTCACCAGGTTCGGCTCAAACTCCTTGTAGAGGTCCACAAATGCTCCTGACCTTCAAGACAAAGACAAAGGTCCCCACCCGTACAGCCTCATTACTACTGCTACGATGGAACTCAACGTTACATTTGACCAGGTAAGGCCCCAACTGAACTTTGTGTAGCCCCTTTTTTCAGCAGCGACCTGGCCGCCACAAATGACAGCTGTCATCATTGCCATCGTCATCGTCATTATCGTCATTATCATCGTCATCATCATTGTCGTAGTCATCGTCATCGTCATCATCATCGTCGTTATTGTCATCATCGTCATCATGGTCGTCATCGTCGTCATCATGGTCGTCATCATCATCATCGTCATCATCGTCGTCATCATCACCACGTGAACATTTACAGCAGCCAAAATACTAAAAAAAACACGTCGTGACGTTTGACTCTAAAGTGTGGAGGGCCTGGAGAGAGACACCGCAAATATACAGGCGGTGCAGACTCCAAATATACAGGCGGTGCAGACTCCAAATATACAGGCGGTGCAAACTCCCAAATATACAGGCGGTGTAGACTCCAAATATACAGGCGGTGCAGACTCCAAATATACAGGCGGTGCAAACTCCCAAATATACAGGCAGTGCAAACTCCAAATATACAGGCGGTGCAAACTCCCAAATATACAGGCAGTGCAAACTCCAAATATACAGGCGGTGTAGACTCCCAAATATACAGGCGGTGCAAACTCCAAATATACAGGCGGTGCAGACTCCAAATATACAGGCGGTGCAAACTCCAAATATACAGGCGGTGCAAACTCCCAAATATACAGGCAGTGCAAACTCCAAATATACAGGCGGTGTAGACTCCCAAATATACAGGCGGTGCAAACTCCAAATATACAGGCGGTGTAGACTCCCAAATATACAGGCGGTGCAAACTCCAAATATATAGGCGGGGCAAACTCCCAAATATACAGGCGGTGTAAACTCCAAATATACAGGCGGTGCAGACTCCAAATATACAGGCGGTGCGGACTCCAAATATACAGGCGGTGCGGACTCCAAATATACAGCAGCAGGCGTCAGGGTCAGGATCAAACACACAACCTCCTGTACACCAGGCGAGGTAGTTAACATCTCCTAGCCACCGCACAACCTTTTGAACAGACTGTCGGGGCAAGTGCTGTTAGCGAGTAGCGGCACCTATGGAAGGCGGCACAGCACCACGCCCGCCCGCCTTTGTCTCCCCCGGTGGCGATGTTTTACACACCGCACCGGGTACTCACTTGAGGCCGAGACCGACGCAGGGGAGGCCCAGGACCGGTTCAGAAAATCGCCACCGATGGTGGAAACTCGGGTGGCGCAGCGCGCCAACCACTACGCTACCGCTCCCCACAAGACTGACGGACAGACAGGCGGACGCACAGGGGCGGCACCTGCCGAAGGGGAGCCGCAGATTCGCCGCGGCCGTAAGCGAGCCCAGGCGGAGGGGACCGAGCCGTCGACTCTCCACCGCTGCCACCACCACCACCACCACCACGTCACAGCGAGCGAGCGAGGTGAGAGAGAGAGAGAGAGAGGGAGGGAGAGACGTACCTGGGAGGGATGAGCGTGCCCGCCTGCCGGTAGAGGAAGACGAGGCTGCAGAAGTGCACCGCGAACTGGGCTAGAACCGTGGCCACCGTGTACACGTTGAAGATGTTGGGCAGAGGCCGCTCGCCCGACAGCGTCTTCAACGGCTGGATGCAAAACGTGGGGTGGGTGGGTGGGTGGGTGGGGGGTGGGGGTGAAATGCGTCGCGGTCAAACGGGGGTCCAGCGAGGGGTTGGAAAGTGGTGAATGGGAAAAAAAAAACCAATAATACATGATAATAGACCTTCATGGTTTGGACGTTTTTAATAATAAACAAAGTGTGAATTCAAGGACAGTGCCAATATTATTATCAGAGTTGTCTTTTTTTGTTTGCATTTTGACTGCTTGGTGTTGCGGTTATTGCAGACACGATGCCTTGAATAACGGTGTCAGTTTTTTTGTGCCAGTTAAAAGGGTAAAACCTATTGCTATAATGTGCGAATGTGTGTGTCTGTTCGAAATGTTTAGCATACTTCCCAATATGCAACAAACTTGAAATTTGGCATGTGGGTAGCTTCCAGACTGTACACAATGCAAAAAGTATAAAAATAGACTTTTGTATTTTTTTGGGGGGGGGGTGGGTGGCACAATAATGGAGATATTTTGCACGGAAAGTGAGCGGTGACGTCACATCTGTGATGTCACCCGCGTGCGGCAACGTCACGCAGGGTGCCTGCTGACGTCACGCACCCCCCCCACCCCCCCCCCGCCAACCCTCCGCGTCGGCCGTGTATTAATCCGAGACAAGAATCCAAGTCTCGGGCGAAGCCTGGTAGAGTAAAGCTCGTTTTATAATTTAAAAAAAAAAAAATCATTAAAAAAGCATCGTGGCCAAGCAGACAGATGGACACGTGGACAGACAGACAGGTCGACAGACAGACAGGCGGATAGATGGGCAGCCAATCGGACGTACAAAATGTGGACAGGCGGGAAAGACAAGCACACGGACAAAATGGGCAGACAGGCGGACGGACGTTTCGAAGAGACGGGGGGGGCGGAGCGTGGACGGGGAATCACCTTGGAGCGCGAGATGAAGAGGAAGCACCCGGCCAGGAGGAGGCCCTGCAGGGTGGCCTGCGAGTCGCTGAACTTCACTCCCTCGAGGTAGAGGACGCTCTGCCCGTAGGCGAGGATCAGCGCGTTCAGCGCCAGGATCTTGAACATCTGCAGCGTCGTGACGAGCGTACAGCGGCCCTGCTTGATCACGTGGCAGACTTCACGCGCGCAAGGGGCGGGCAGACAAGCGGACGGACAGATGGACGGGTGACGTACGAACGTGCAGATGTACAGACGAAGAAGGCAGACGGAGCGGGTGGACGGGGTGGACGGGCGGACGGTCGGACAGACGGGGCAGACAATGAGACAATGCAGACGGACAGGCGGACAGTTTGGACAGACAGACAGGGCAGACGAGACAAATGGACGGGCGGATGGATGATGTACAAGACGGGCAGATGTACAGATGGGGCAGACAAGCAAACAAGACAGAGAGACAGAGAGAGACAGAAAGACAGAGAGACAGTACAGAGAAACAGAGAGATACACAGAGACAGAGAGAGAAACAGAGAGAGAGACAGAGAGAGAGAGACAGAGAGATACAGAGAGAGACACAGAGACAGAGAGAGACAGAGACACAGAGAGAGAGACACAGAGAGAGAGACAGAGACACAGAGAGAGACACAGACAGAGACACAGAGAGAGACACAGACAGACAGAGAGAGAGAGAGAGACAGAGACACAGACACAGAGAGACAGAGACACAGAGAGAGAGACACAGACAGAGACACAGAGAGAGACAGAGAGACAGACAGAGAGAGACAGAGACACAGAGAGAGACACAGACAGAGACGCAGAGAGAGAGAGAGACAGAGAGACAGACAGAGAGAGAGAGACAGAGAGAGAGAAACAGAGAGAGAGACACAGAGAGACACAGAGAGACACAGAGAGACACAGAGACACAGAGAGAGACACAGACAGAGACAGGCAGAGACGCAGAGAGAGAGACACAGACAGCGAGAGACACAGACAGAGACACAGAGAGAGACACAGACACAGAGACACAGAGAGAGAGAAACAGACAGAGACACAGAGAGAGAGACAGAGAGAGAGACACAGAGAGAAAGACACAAAGACACAGACAGAGACACAGACAGAGAGAGAGACAGAGAGAGAGACACAGAGAGAGAGAAACAGAGAGAGAGACACAGACAGAGACACAGACAGAGACACAGACAGAGACAGAGAGAGAGACACAGATAGAAACAGAGAGAGAGGCACAGACAGACAGAGACACAGACAGAGACACAGAGAGAGACACAGAGACAGACAGAGACACAGAGAGAGGCAGAGACACAGACAGAGACACAGAGAGAGAGACACACAGACAGCGAGAGACACAGACAGAGACAGAGACACAGAGAGAGACACAGACAGAGAGAGAGAGAGAGAGAGACAGAGACACAGACACAGAGACAGAGAGAGAGAGACACAGAGAGAAACAGAGAGAGAGACACAGTCACACAGAGACGCAGACAGAGACACAGGGAGACACAGAGACAGACAGAGACACAGACAGAGACACAGACAGCGAGAGACACAGAGAGAGACACACAGACACAGACAGAGACAGAGACACAGACAGAGACACAGAGAGAGACACAGAGAGATACACACAGACACACAGACACAGACAGAGAGACACAGAGACGCTCACTGCACTGGATGGAGGAGAGTTTGGAGGTGAAGGGGGCTGCTATGCTCGCGTCTCCCAGCTTCACCACCTGGTGCTGCTCCTCGTCCAGCTCCCGCAACAGCTGATTGAGACGCTCCTGCAAAAACAAGCACAAGATAAAGATCCCCCGTGTAGCCTGTAACACTGTTGAGGGGCAAGTGCTATTGGCGAGCAGCTACTTCAGAAGGCCGGAAACGGCACAAACAGGGGGTGGGGGGTGGCCGGCACCCACGCCCGGCCGCCTTTGTCTCCCTTTGCGGCAATGTTTACACACTGCTCCAGGTACTCATTTGAGGCCGAGTGGACCTAGGGGAGGCACAGGACCGGGTCAGGTAAGAGTTGTTTGGCCGCGAGCGGGAATCGAACTCGGGTCATAGCCGGGTTCGTAGCGCAGCGTGGCGCTAACCCCTGCACCACCGCTCCCCACAATCTGGCATGAAGACAAAGTCGCCGGTCCGATTACCGTATTTTCCCGCATATAACCCGCGGGGCAAACCACTTTTTGCAAACAAAACAACACCCTGGCGGGTATATGGAGGTGCGGGCTATCTGAAATTAGTTTTACACAAGACGCTATTTTTGCGGGGTATACGCGTCTGCGGGTTACATTATTATATGCGTGTACCGGGCTAGATGCGGGAAAATACGGTAGACCTTAAACTGTGAGCCGAACCACCCGGTTTATTTTAGCAGGTAAGGGCCATCGGTGTGGTGTAGAGATCGTTTTTTTTTTATATATGTATATCAGAAGCGACCTGGCCACACGTAATGAGAGCGAAGAGGCTCATCACCATCACCATCATCATCATCGTCGTCGCGTGGAAATTTATAACGGCGGTCAAATATGCACCAAACACGTGGCGAGAGAGAGAGAGAGAGACGCCGCAAATTCCAAAATATACAGCAGCGGGCGTAAGGTTCGTGATCGAACCCACGACCTCCTGCACACCAGGCGAGGTAGTTAACATCTCATAGCCACCGTGATGATGATGAGAGAGAGAGAGAGAGACACCGCAAACTCCAAATAAACAGCAGCAGCAGCAGGCGTCAGGGTCTGGGATCGAACCCACGAACCTCCTGCACACCAGGCGAGGTAGCCAACATCTGGCCAATCCCCGATAACACCGATAAACAATCCTCACGTCACCTTCTGCGACGCCAGCTGATCTTCCCTCTTCTGGGCAAAGTTCCCCCGGTGTTTTGCCGAGCGGCCGGTTTGGGTCTTCGCGATAGCCGGTCCGGTGTTGGCGGAGACCGCCGCCGCCGCCGCCGATGATGATGATGGCGGCGTGAGTGATCCGGCGCTGTTTGCCAAGGAGTGTTTAGCGTCGACGATTTCTCCATCCCGGCCTCTCTTCGGTCTCCTCTCCGGCATTCGTTCCGGGGCGTTGGCCAACAGCGCCACACCTGCGGGCGGTGCGGTTAAGTTTAAAAGTCCCTCGACCTCCTGCCTGGTGTGCAGGAGGTCGTGGGTTCGATCCCGACCCTGACACCTGCTGCTGTATATTTGGAGTCTGCGTGTCTCTCTCTCTCATCATCATCATTATCACGGTGGCTAGGAGATGTTAACTATCTCGCCTGGTGTACAGGAGGTCGTGGGTTCGATCACAACCCTGGCGCCTGCTGCTGTATATTTGGAGTTTGCGTCTCTCTCTCATCATCATCATGGTGGCTATGAGATGTTAACTACCTCGCCTGGTGTGCAGGAGGTCGTGGGTTCGATCCCGACCCTGATGCCTGCTGCTGTATATTTGGAGTTTGCGTGTCTCTCTCTCTCATCATCATCATTACGATGGCTAGGAGATGTTGACTACCTCGCCTGATATACAGGAGGTCGTGGGTTTGATCCCCGAACCCTTACGTCTGCTGCTGTATATTTGGAGTGTGCGTGTCTCTCTCTCTCTCCCCGTGGTCATATGGATTTTTCCCCGGGCCCTCCGGTTTTTCCCTCCGCATTTAGAATCGACGTCACGTCTTTAAGAGTACCTGGGCTGCAATAAATTTCCACACAACAACGACGATGATGACGACGATGACGATAACGACGACGACGACGACGACAATGACGACGACAACGACGAACCACTTCGTTGGGCTATCATTTGTGATGGCCAGGGTTGCTTCTGAAGATAAAGATCTACGTAGCTCACTGGGGCCTGACACCTGGCAAAATAAATAAACAAAAATACTTTGTCGCTCACGTTTAGCACCGCTACGGCTGGCACGCAACACCGCGGCATGAACCAGGGCGACCGCCAGACCCAGTTTGCCACCCACGCGACTTGGCATTGCACTTCGCAGGCACGTGGGCATCGCTCACCGACATCGGCGTGCTTCAACGCTCCCACATCATTCGTCCCGTCCCCGCACATGAGCGTCACGTAGCCCAGGCTCTTGAGACTGGTGATCACGGATTCCTGGGTGACGCGCGGGGAGAGGACGACAGAGATGCAAGGCGGACACGGGCGCACGCAGGCAGACACACACGCAGACGGACACACACGCAGACAGACACACACACACAGACAGACACACGGGCACACGCAGGCAGACACACGCACACGGGAACACGCACAGACAGACACACGGGGACACGCAGGCAGACACACACACAGACAGACACACACAGACAGACACACGGGCACACGCAGGCAGACACACACGCAGACAGACACACACAGACAGACACACACACAGACAGACACACACACACAGACAGACACACGGGCACACGCAGGCAGACACACGCAGACAGACACACACACAGACAGACACACGGGCACACGCAGGCAGACACACACGCAGACAGACACACACGCAGACAGACACACGGGCACACGCAGGCAGACACACACGCAGACAGACACACACACAGACACACATACGGGCACACGCAGACAGACACACGCAGGCAGACACACACGCAGACAGACACACACACAGACAGACACACGGGCACACGCAGACAGACACACACACAGACAGACACACGGGCACACGCAGACAGACACACGCAGACAGACACGGAGGCAGGCGCAGACACACAGACAGACACACGCAGACAGACAAACACAGACAGACACGCAGGCAGGCAGACGCAGACACGTACACGTGGTAACGGGAGCGTTAGTGTCACCACTAACGCTGGGGTCACACGTGGTAATGGGAGCATTAGTGTTACCACTAAAACTGGGTCACACGTGGTAACGGGAGCGTTAGTGTCACCACTAAAACTGGGTCACACGTGGTAACGGGAGCGTTAGTGTCACCACTAAAACTGGGGTCACACGTGGTAACGGGAGCGTTAGTGTCACCACTAAAACTGGGTCACACGTGGTAACGGGAGCGTTAGTGTTACCACTAAAACTGGGTCACACGTGGTAACGGGAGCGTGTTACCACTAAAACTGGGTCACACGTGGTAACGCGAGCGTTAGTGCTACCAGCATTTGTCATAATTGTTTTTCGTGTAAGTGTGTTATTATTATTGGTTGTTATTTTGATTGTGATTGTAATTTTTAGTTTAAGAGAAACATTTGTTTAAATACATTTGATTTCGTAATTATCATTTTTCATAAAAGTCAGCTGCCCCCTCACTTTGGAACTCTCTCCCAAAACAAATCCGTGACTGCACCGACCTTCTAGCGTTCAAATCATTGACTAAAACTCAACTTTTTAAAATTGCTTTTAATGTTTAGCTAAGTTTGATGCGTCTTTAGTGTTTTTACCATTTGATGTTGTTTTTGCTGCTTTCATGATTTTACGTAAAGTGTCTTTGAGCATTCAGAAAAGCGCTCACAAATAAAATGTATTATTATTATTAATATTTCTTGTTACTTATTCGCTACATTTTATTTTATGACTTTTGAGAAATACATTTGAACTATTATTGTTTTTATGTTACTTTTTTTTAAATTATACTTTTTATACAGCAAAGACAAAGATCCCCCGGGTAGCCTTAACGGACTGTTTGGGGGCAAGTGCTGTTAGCGAGCGGCACCTACGAAGGCCGGCACGGCACACGACTAGGTGGGTGGCCAGCACCACGCCCGGCCGCCTCTGTCTCCCCCAATGGCAATATTTACTCACCGCACCGGGTACTCATTTGAGGCCGAGTCGACCCAGGGGAGGCCTGGGACCGGTTCAGATAATCGTCACTGGGTGTTGGCCGCGGGCGGGGATCGAAGCGCAGAGCGGTGCTAACCGCTGCGCCACCGCTCCCCCACTACTTTTTGTTTTACTACGCGGACACGCGCGAACGTGAACTCCCATCTCACCTTCTGCTTGGGGGCCACCCTGGCATACACCCTCACGTGGGGCAGCAGCCTCCGCAGCAGAGCCGCGTGCTCCGAGCCCAGCCTGGCGAGCCCCTCCCCCGTCACGCACAGGTCGTACGTCCCCACAAAGTCATCCGTGCCGTCCGGGACCTCCGGCAGCGCCACGGCGCCGTCTGTCGACTCCCACCGCCAGGGCTTGGCCTCCGTGCCTCCGGCTGGCCGCGGATCAAGGGGTCGAGAGGAGAGGTCACGCGGCGGCTGGGAGATGTTGACTGGCTCGCCGGGCACGCTGGAGGTCGTGGGGTCCGATCGCGACTGCCCCCGGCGCCCGTCGTACATTTGGAGTTTGCGTGCGTGTGTCTCTCTGTCTCTCTCTAGGTCTCCGCGGTCACGTGGATGGCTGAACGAAGTGGTTTATCGTGATCATCGCGTGGGAATTGGAGCAGCCAAATACGCTCAACGAGTGACGTTGATTCTTAAATGCGGAGGGGGAACACCGGAGGACCCGGCTGAGATCGCTGGCCCCCGGCTGCCGCTGATGAAGAGGTCAAGAGTGGAGGTCGCGGTGGGGCTAGGAGATACTCTTTGCCTCTTTCGGTAAAGTCACGTAGGTAGAAAAATAAAACAAAACTATCAAAGTATACGCGACGTTTGGATCGTAACACAAGGACGACCGCTTGCGTTGCGATCAAAACGTCGTGATATTTATTTTTATACCTACCACGTGGCTTTACCGAAAGAAGCAAAGAGCATGGATTCCTGCAGTCACGAAAGCTTCCAATCAAGATTGGCTATGAGATGTTGACTACCTCGCCTGGTATGCAGGAGGTCGTGGGTTCGATCCCGACCCTGACGATGCCTGCTGCTGTATATTTGGAGTCTGCGTGTCTCTCTCTCTCATCATCATCATCATCACGGTGGCTAGGAGATGTTGACTACCTCGCCTGGTATACAGGAGGTCGTGGGTTCGATCCCGACCCTGACACCTGCTGCTGTATATTTGGAGTTTGCGTGTCTCTCTCTCATCATCATCACGGTGTCTAGGAGATGTTGACTACCTCGCCTGGTGTACAGGAGGTCGTGGGTTCGATCCCGACCCTGACGCCTGCTGCTGTATATTTGGAGTTTGCGTGTCTCTCTCTCTCTCTACCCGTGGTCGCACCCCACGTTTGGAAATCAACGCCGCCGCCGCCGGGCGTTTCAAGACTATTCGGCTGCCAGGACTTTCCACGCGACGCCGGCGACCCCGCTGCATTCCGCTAAAAACTTGCGATAGCCGCGTACCCCTTCCGAAAGCGAGCTACGTAGGCAGTAGCAGCTCGGCGTGCCCCCTCGCACCCGGCAAAAAACGATCAGTCGATCAAGTTCCCGTGCCCGCCGTGTCTCCCGGACGACACCAACCCACCACCACCACCACCACCACCCGGCCCACCCCCGCGAAAGATTTTACCTGCGTCCTGAGGACCGCGCAAGACGAGGGTTTTGTCTCGACGTGTGAAGTTCAGCTCGGAGGCGACGTGGCAGGCGGTGAGAGGGTTGTCGCCCGTGATCATCACCACCTTTGGGCGTCGTGACCACGGAGGGGAGGGGGGGTGAGGTAGCGGGGGGTGAGGATTTCCATGCGTCTATCTCTGGAGCGGCGGTTCTTGACCATAACTGCAGCCGTGCACCCAGTGACGGATGAAGCTAAGTGCGGGGGTCTGTAGTATATGTTATGCAGGGGGCCCTACGTAAATAAAAAGACGTAAATATTCAAACACACGCATTTTTCACTTGCTCAGTGAAGTCATTATATTATTTTTTTCATTTGCTACACAGCCAGATAGTACGACAAATCGCGAACCTTAAACACCCAGTCGTTCGTAAAAGTCTAAGGCGGTGTAGTACTATAGTGATAGAGCAAGTGCAGAATCACTGAACCGGAATTGATAGCTTGAAAGCGTTTAGCGCGGGGCCCTTGAAATTGCGGGGCCCGTAGCTACTACTACATATGTAGTAGTAGCTACTACATATGTAGTAGTAGCTACTACATATGTAGTAGTAGCAGCTACTACATATGTAGTAGCTGCTACTATGTAGTAGTAGCTACTACTACATATGTAGTAGTAGCAGCTACTACATGTGTAGTAGTAGCTATGTAGTAGTAGTAGCTACTACTACACTACTACTACACATGTAGTGTAGTAGTAGCTACTACACTACACATGTAGTAGTAGCTACTACTACACCACATGTAGTAGTAGCTACTACTACATGTGGTGTAGTAGTAGCTACTACTACAGGTCATGGTTCACGTGAATTGAAGCCGTGTGAAGCGAGGTCATAGTTCACGTGAATTCAACGGAGGTCAACGGCTCAAGTGAAACAAAGTGGCACGGCTTATGTGCGCCCCTCCCCCCTCTTCCCCCGGGGTCCCCAGCGCGTGCCCCGCCCACCCCACGCCCCGCCCACCCCACGCCCCGCCCACCCCACGCCCCGCCCACCCGGTGTGACGCCTGCTGGATTTCCCTGATGACGGATCTTGAGTCGCTTTTCAGCGGGCAGGAGACGACAACGAACCCCGCAAACTTCAGGTTCTTCTCCACCTCCTCCCGGCTCAGCTCACGGACCTGCACGCACGCACACACACGCACACAAACACACGCACGCACACAAACACACGCACGCAAACACACACACGCACACGCACGCAAACACACACACGCACGCAAACACACGCAAACACACACACGCACGCACGCAAACACACACGCACGCAAACACACGCACGCACGCACACGCACGCAAACACACGCAAACACACACACACGCACGCAAACACACACACGCACACACACACACGCACGCACACGCACGCAAACACACACACACACGCACGCACACGCACGCAAACACACACGCACACGCACGCACGCACACGCACGCACACGCACGCAAACGCACGCAAACACACACACGCACGCACGCACACGCACGCAAACACATGCAAACACACACACGCACGCACACGCACGCACGCACATGCACGCAAACACACACACGCACGCACGCACACGCACGATTGCACACGCACACACGCAAACGCACGTGCGGAGAGTGTGGGAGAGAGAGAGAGGGAGAGAGGGAGAGAGAGTAATGCACGAACGGATAAAGCGCATCCCAATCGTTCGCCAAATTCAAACCGCTCGCGATTATTACGATAATTTTCACATATATATTTTACCCAGGGTGGGTAGGTACACTTGTGTGTGTGTGTGTGTGCGGATTTGGCAGTAGGTGTGTGCGTGTGGGTTAAAGTGTGTGTAGCTATGTGTGTGTGTGTGGGTTAAAGTGTGTGTAGCTATGTGTGTGTGTGTGGGTTAAAGTGTGTGTAGCTATGTGTGTGTGTGTGGGTTAAAGTGTGTGTAGCTATGTGTGGTGTGTGGGTTAAAGTATGTGTAGCTATGTGTGTGTGTGTGTGGATTTGGCAGTGGGTGTGTGCGTGTCGGTTAAAGTGTGTGTAGCTACGTGTGTGTGTGTGTGTGGATTTGGCAGTGGGTGTGTGCGTGTGGGTTAAAGTGTGGGTAGCTGTGTGTGTGTGTGTGGATTTGGCAGTGGGTGTGTGTGTGTGGGTTAAAGTGTGGGTAGCTATGTGTGTGTGTGTGGGTTAAAGTGTGGGTAGCTACGTGTGTACGGATTTGGCAGTAGGTGTGTGCGTGTGGGTTAAAGTGTGTGTAGCTATGTGTGTGCATGTGGGTTAAAGTGTGTGTAGCTATGTGTGTGTGTGGGTTAAAGTGTGTGTAGCTATGTGTGTGCATGTGGGTTAAAGTGTGGGTAGCTACGTGTGTGTGTGCGGATTTGTCAGTGGATGTGTGTGTGTGGGATAAAGTGTGTGTAGCTATGTGTGTGTGTGGGTTAAAGTGTGTGTAGCTATGTGTGTGTGTGTGGATTTGGCAGTAGGTGTGTGCGTGTGGGTTAAAGTGTGGGTAGCTATGTGTGTGTGTGTGGATTTGGCAGTGGGTGTGTGTGTGTGAGTTAAAGTGTGGGTAACTATGTGTGTGTGTGTGGGTGTGTGGATTTGGCAGTGGGTGTGTGTGTGTGGGTTAAAGTGTGTGTAGCTATGTGTGTGTGTGTGGGTTAAAGTGTGGGTAGCTACGTGTGTGTGTGTGTGGATTTGGCAGTGGGTGTGTGCGTGTGGGTTAAAGTGTGGGTAGCTGTGTGTGTGTGTGGATTTGTCAGTGGCTGTGTGCATGTGGGTTAAAGTGTGGGTAGCTATGTGTGTGTGTGTGGATTTGGCAGTAGGTGTGTGCGTGTGGGTTAAAGTGTGGGTAGCTACGTGTGTGTGTGTGTGTGTGGATTTGGCAGTGGGTGTGTGGGTTAAAGTGTGTGTAGCTATGTGTGTGTGTGGATTTGGCAGTGGGTGTGTGCGTGTGGGTTAAAGTGTGTGTAGCTATGTGTGTGTGTGGGTTAAAGTGTGTGTAGCTATGTGTGTGTGTGTGGGTTAAAGTGTGTGTAGCTACGTGTGTGTGTGTGTGGATTTGGCAGTGGGTGTGTGGGTGTGGGTTAAAGTGTGGGTAGCTATGCGTGTGTGTGTGGATTTGGCAGTGGGTGTGTGCGTGTGGGTTAAAGTGTGTGTAGCTACGTGTGTGTGTGTGGATTTGGCAGTGGGTGTGTGCGTGTGGGTTAAAGTGTGGGTAGCTATGTGTGTGTGTGTGGATTTGGCAGTGGGTGTGTGCGTGTGGGTTAAAGTGTGGGTAGCTATGTGTGTGTGTGGATTTGGCAGTAGGTGTGTGCGTGTGGGTTAAAGTGTGTGTAGCTATGTGTGTGTGTGGGTTAAAGTGTGTGTAGCTATGTGTGTGTGTGGGTTAAAGTGTGTGTAGCTATGTGTGTGTGTGTGGGTTAAAGTGTGGGTAGCTATGTCTGTGTGTGTGGATTTGGCAGTAGGTGTGTGTGTGTGGGTTAAAGTGTGTGTAGCTATGTATGTGTGTGTGAGTTAAAGTGTGTGTAGCTATGTGTGTGTGTGTGGGTTAAAGTGTGTGTAGCTATGTGTGTGTGTGTGGGTTAAAGTGTGTGTAGCTATGTGTGTGTGTGGGTTAAAGTCTGTGTAGCTATGTGTGTGTGTGAGTTAAAGTGTGTGTAGCTATGTGTGTGTGTGTGGGTTAAAGTGTGGGTAGCTATGTGTGTGTGTGGGTTAAAGTGTGTGTAGCTATGTGTGTGTGTGGGTTAAAGTGTGTGTAGCTATGTGTGTGTGTGTGGGTTAAAGTGTGTGTAGCTATGTGTGTGTGTGTGGGTTAAAGTGTGTGTAGCTGTGTGTGCGTGTGTGGGTTAAAGTGTGGGTAGCTATGAGTGTGTGTGTGGGTTAAAGTGTGTGTAGCTATGTGTGTGTGTGGGTTAAAGTGTGGGTAGCTATGTGTGTGTGTGTGGGTTAAAGTGTGTGTAGCTATGTGTGTGTGTGTGTGGGTTAAGTGTGGGTAGCTATGTGTGTGTGTGTCTGGGTTAAAGTGTGTGTAGCTATGTGTGTGTGTCTGGGTTAAAGTGTGTGTAGCTATGTGTGTGTGTGTGGGTTAAAGTGTGTGTAGCTATGTGTGTGTGTGTGGGTTAAAGTGTGTGTAGCTATGTGTGTGCATGTGGGTTAAAGTGTGTGTAGCTATGTATGTGTGTCTGGGTTAAAGTGTGTGTAGCTATGTGTGTGTGTGTGTGGGTTAAAGTGTGTGTAGCTATGTGTGTGCGTGTGGGTTAAAGTGTGGGTAGCTGTATGTGTGTGTGTCTGGGTTAAAGTGTGTGTAGCTATGTGTGTGTGTGTGGGTTAAAGTGTGTGTAGCTATGTGTGTGTGTGTGTCTGGGTTCAAGTGTGTGTAGCTATGTGTGTGTGTGTGGGTTAAAGTGTGTGTAGCTATGTGTGTGTGTGTGGGTTAAAGTGTGTGTAGCTGTGTGTGTGTGGGTTAAAGTGTGTGTAGCTATGTGTGTGTGTGGGTTAAAGTGTGGGTAGCTATGTGTGTGTGTGTGGGTTAAAGTGTGGGTAGCTATGTGTGTGTGTGTGGGTTAAAGTGTGGGTAGCTATGTGTGTGTGTGTGTGGGTTAAAGTGTGTGTAGCTATGTGTGTGTGTGTGTGGGTTAAAGTGTGGGTAGCTATGTGTGTGTGTGTGGGTTAAAGTGTGTGTAGCTATATGTGTGTGTGTGTGTGGGTTAAAGTGTGTGTAGCTGTGTGTGTGTGTGGGTTAAAGTGTGTGTAGCTATGTGTGTGTGTGTGGGTTAAAGTGTGTGTAGCTGTGTGTGTGTGTGTGGGTTAAAGTGTGTGTAGCTATGTGTGTGTGTGGGTTAAAGTGTGTGTAGCTATGTGTGTGTGTGGGTTAAAGTGTGTGTAGCTATGTGTGTGTGTGTGGGTTAAAGTGTGTGTAGCTACGTGTGTGTGGGTTAAAGTGTGTGTAGCCATGTGTGTGAGTGTGTGGGTTAAAGTGTGTGTAGCTATGTGTGTGTGGGTTAAAGTGTGTGTAGCTATGTGTGTGTGTGGGTGTGTAGCTATGTGTGTGTGTGTGGGTTAAAGTGTGGGTAGCTATGTGTGTGTGGATTTGGCAGTAGGTGTTTGCGTGTCGGTTAAAGTGTGGGTAGCTACGTGTGTGTGTGGATTTGGCAGTGGGTGTGTGCGTGTGGGTTAAAGTGTGTGTAGCTATGTGTGTGTGTGTGGGTGTGGATTTGGCAGTAGGTGTGTGTGTGGGTTAAAGTGTGGGTAGCTATGTATGTGTGTGTGGGTTAAAGTGTGGGTAGCTATGTGTGTGTGTGGGTGTGTAGCTATGTGTGTGTGTGTAGCTATGTGTGTGTGTGTGTGTAGCTATGTGTGTGGGTTAAAGTGTGTGTAGCTGTATGTGTGTGGGTGTGGTAGTAGTGTGTGTGTAGCTGTATGTGTGTGGGTGTGGGTTAAAGTGTGTGTAGCTGTATGTGTGTGTGTGTAGCTATGTGTGTGTGTGTGTGTAGCTATGTGTGTGTGTAGCTATGTGTGTGTGTGTGTAGCTATGTGTGTGTGTGTGTGTAGCTATGTGTGTGTGTGTGTAGCTATGTGTGTGTGTGTAGCTATGTGTGTGTGTGTGTAGCTATGTGTGTGTGTGTGTAGCTATGTGTGTGTGTGTGTAGCTATGTGTGTGTGTGTGTAGCTATGTGTGTGTAGCTATGTGTGTGTGTGTGTAGCTGTGTGTGTGTAGCTATGTGTGTGTGTGTGTAGCTGTGTGTGTGTAGCTATGTGTGTGTGTGTGTAGCTATGTGTGTGTGTAGCTATGTGTGTGTGTGGGTAGCTGTGTGTGTGTGTGTAGCTATGTGTGTGTGTGTGTAGCTGTGTGTGTGTGTGTAGCTGTGTGTGTGTGTGTAGCTATGTGTGTGTGTAGCTATGTGTGTGTGTGTGTAGCTGTGTGTGTGTAGCTATGTGTGTGTGTGTGTAGCTATGTGTGTGTGTAGCTATGTGTGTGTGTGGGTAGCTATGTGTGTGTGTGTGTAGCTATGTGTGTGTGTGTGTAGCTGTGTGTGTGTAGCTGTGTGTGTGTGTGTGTGTAGCTATGTGTGTGTGTGTGTAGCTGTGTGTTTGTAGCTATGTGTGTGTGTGTGTGTAGCTATGTGTGTGTGTGTGTGGGTAGCTATGTGTGTGTGTGTGTAGCTGTGTGTGTGTAGCTGTGTGGTGTGTGTGTGTAGCTGTGTGTGTGTGTGTGTGTAGCTATGTGTGTGTGTGTGTGTGTAGCTGTGTGTGTGTAGCTGTGTGTGTGTGTGTGTAGCTGTGTGTGTGTAGCTATGTGTGTGTGTGTGTGTAGCTGTGTGTGTGTAGCTGTGTGTGTGTAGCTATGTGTGTGTGTGTGTAGCTATGTGTGTGTGTAGCTATGTGTGTGTGTGGGTAGCTATGTGTGTGTGTGTGTAGCTATGTGTGTGTGTGTGTAGCTGTGTGTGTGTGTGTAGCTATGTGTGTGTGTGTAGCTATGTGTGTGTGTAGCTATGTGTGTGTGTGTGTGTAGCTGTGTGTGTGTAGCTATGTGTGTGTGTGTGTAGCTATGTGTGTGTGTAGCTATGTGTGTGTGTGGGTAGCTATGTGTGTGTGTGTGTAGCTATGTGTGTGTGTGTGTAGCTGTGTGTGTGTGTGTGTGTGTGTGTGTGTGTAGCTATGTGTGTGTGTGTGTAGCTGTGTGTTTGTAGCTATGTGTGTGTGTGTGTGTAGCTATGTGTGTGTGTGTGTGGGTAGCTATGTGTGTGTGTGTGTAGCTGTGTGTGTGTAGCTGTGTGTGTGTGTGTGTAGCTGTGTGTGTGTGTGTGTAGCTATGTGTGTGTGTGTGTAGCTGTGTGTGTGTAGCTGTGTGTGTGTGTGTAGCTGTGTGTGTGTAGCTGTGTGTGTGTGTGTGTAGCTGTGTGTGTGTGTAGCTATGTGTGTGTGCTGTGTGTGTGTTGTGTGTGTGTGTGTGTGTGTAGCTGTGTGTGTGTGTGTGTGTGTGTGTGTAGCTGTGTGTGTGTAGCTATGTGTGTGTGTGTAGCTGTGTGTGTGTGTGTGTGTGTGTGTGTGTAGCTGTGTGTGTGTAGCTATGTGTGTGTGTGTGTGTAGCTGTGTGTGTGTTGTGTGTGTAGCTGTGTGTGTGTGTGTGTAGCTGTGTGTGTGTGTGTGTGTAGCTGTGTGTGTGTGTGTGTAGCTATGTGTGTGTGTGTGTAGCTGTGTGTGTGTAGCTGTGTGTGTGTGTGAGCTGTGTGTGTGTAGCTGTGTGTGTGTGTGTATATGTGTGTAGCTGTGTGTGTGTAGCTGTGTGTGTGTAGCTGTGTGTGTGTGTGTGTGTAGCTGTGTGTGTGTAGCTGTGTGTGTGTGTAGCTGTGTGTGTGTGTAGCTGTGTGTGTGTGTGTGTGTAGCTTTGTGTGTGTGTGTGGGTTAAAGTGGGGGTAGCTATGTGTGTGTGTGTGGGGTAGCTATGTGTGTGTGTGGGTGTGATAGCGTAAACACCGGTTGGTACGAAACCTGGCGCAATAAATTCGGGAACCGCACCTCAATTCCTCTTCCCGGTAAGTGGAGTGAAACGTCGGTCATCGCCTCTACGACCACAACCACCACCATCACCCTTCACCGCCTCCAACCATCACCACCATCAACAACAACAACAACCGCCATTCGCCACTAAGTGGCGGTGACCTCACCACGGCGCCTGTGCCAGGCTAGGTGCACATTGAGGCGCACGTGAAGTGTCGAACGCCCGCCGGAAGGTGGTCACGGGGCAGACCCAGCAGGTGCCAGGTGCCACGGATCGACTGACTGAGACGACCGGCCGATGCACCACCTGTGCCCCCTACTGTGCCAGGCTAGGTGCACCAGGTGGTCACGGGACAGACCCAGCAGGTGCCACGGATCGACTGACTGAGACGACCGGCCGATGCACCACCTGTGCCCCCTACTGTGCCAGGCTAGGTGCACCAGGTGGTCACGGGACAGACCCAGCAGGTGCCACGGATCGACTGACTGAGACGACCGGCCGATGCACCACCTGTGCCCCCTACTGTGCCAGGCTAGGTGCACCAGGAGGTCACAGGGCAGACCCAGGTGCCACGGGTCGACTGACTGAGACGACCGGCCGATGCACCACCTGTGCCCCCTACTGTGCCAGGCTAGGTGCACCAGGAGGTCACAGGGCAGAC